>NC_084794.1:118965387-119268417 GCF_963169125.1 Humulus lupulus
TTCTTTAAGACATTCCAGCCTCGTTCTCGATTTATCTCGAAGTAGGTTTAGGTTCCTACTTATCATCGATTAGTTTTTTGGCTGGTTTGTTCCAAACCTATTAAGTTTGCACATCTGGTTAACTCCAAACGTTTTCAGTTTTTGATAAATCGGTTATGTCCGAACTATCTAAGCTCGCGTATCTGGTTATATCCAAATACTTTATTTTTGATAATTCAGTTATGTCCGAACTATCTAAGCTCGCGCATCTAGTTATATCCAAATACTTTATTTTTGATAATTCGGTTATGTCCGAACTATCTAAGCTCGCGCATCTGGTTATATCCAAATGCTTCATATATTTTTTATTTTTTAAGCTGATGGTATATATACCAATGATGCCCCCTTAATATCCTATGACTGTGACCATAGGTTATTAAATTAAGAGAGATTGCAAAAATAAAAAATAAAAAGAGATAATATACCGAATGAAATAAATCTTTATTTGATGGTAATCAAAAGGCAAACAAACTAATACAAATAGAAACTCATGATTATAGGCAACACTTTTCCTACACTACTCATAGTAAGGTCTAAGGTGTTCGCCATTCCATGCTCGTGGTACTAGGCTCCCGTCCAATCTCGCAAGTTTGTACACACCAGGACGGATGATTGACTCTATCTGGTACGGTCCTTCCCAGTTCGGCCCGAGCACTCCAACTGCTGGATCTCGAGTTGCCAAGAATACGCGTCTCAACACCAGATCTCCCATTCCGAACTTTCGATCTCGAACCCTCTTGTTGAAATATCTGGTAGTTCGTTGCTGGTAGGCAGCATTTCTCAGCTGAGCCTCTTCTCTTTTTTCTTCAATCAAGTCTAGGGTTTCTTCGAGCTGAGTGTGGTTTGAACTTTGATCGTAAATCTGAGTTCGGATCGTTGGGATTTCTACCTCAATAGGCAACATTTCCTCGCAGCCGTATGGTAGAGAGAACGGGGTATGTCCTGTTGAGGTTCGAGCTGTGGTCCTGTATCCCCAAAGGACTTGGGGTAATTCTTCGGGCCACCGTCCCTTTGCTTCCTCCAACTTTTTCTTTAAAGAACTTTTGAGAGTTTTGTTCACAGCTTCGACCTGGCCATTTGCTTGAGGGTGAGCCACTGATGAAAAACTCTTTATTATACCGTTCTTTTCACAAAAGTTGGTGAACAAGTCACAATCGAACTGGGTTCCGTTGTCGGATACGATCTTCCTCGGCACACGATGCTCTTTACAATGAAATCAAGGATCTTCTTTGAGTTTATAGTTGCCAATGGTTCAGCCTCCGTCCATTTTGTGAAGTAATCCACGGTGACTACAGCATATTTCACTCCGCCTTTGCTAGTTGGGAGAGAGCCTATGAGGTCGATGCCCCATACCGCGAAAGGCCATGGGGATGTCAACATGGTTAGCTCGGATGGTGGGGCTCGGGGTATCGTGGCAAATCTCTGGCATTTGTCGCATTTCTTCACATACTCGAAAGAATCCGTTTTAATGGTTGGCCAGAAATATCCCTGGCGTATGATCTTCTTGGACAGGATATGCCCCCCGGTGTGGTCTCCGCAGAACCCTTCATGAATTTCTTCAATGATTTTCTTAGCTTCGGGAGGGGTTACGCACCTAAGTAATGGCATGGAATATCCCCTTCGGTATAGCTTTCCGTCCAAAATGGTGTAACGGGGAAGTTGATACATCAACTTTCGAGCCTGGTTCCGATCTTTTGGAAGAGTTCCATTTTCGAGATAATCAACTATCGGGGTCATCCAGGTCGGCTCTGTTTCGATCATACACACATCTTCCTCTTCTGGCTTGTTAATGCTAGGTGCTGATAGGTGTTCTATGGGTACAACATTCAGCTCTTCATTTTCGGCGGATGTGGCGAGTCGAGCTAAGGCATCTGCATTTGAGTTCCGTTCTCAGGGAACCTGTTCGATTGCATAAAACTCAAAATACTCCAATGCGGATTTTGCCTTTTCCAGATAAGCTGCCATTCTAGTGCCACGAGCCTGGTATTCTCCTAGGATTTGATTAACCACGAGCTGGGAGTCACTGTAGCAATGTATAGCTTTAACTTTGAGCTCCTTAGCTATACGAAGTCCCGCGAGCAAAGCCTCCTATTCGGCCTCATTATTCGACGCTTTGAAGCCAAATCTTAGGGCATAATGAAATTTGCTTCCTGCGGGGGTAACCAAAATGACCCCTGCCCCTGCTCCATTTTCATTTGACGAGCCATCGACGTAAAGTTTCCACAGCTCGTGGGTCGTGGTTATTACCTCGTCGTCGACTATACTAGTACATTCCACTATAAAGTCTGCCAATGCCTGTGCCTTAATGGTCGTTCTCGGGTGGTAGGTGATCTCGAACTATCCGAGCTCAACAGCCCATTTAAGAAGTCGACCTGAAGCTTCTGTTTTAGACAGGACTTGCCTAAGTGGTTGATCAGTCAGCACATTGATGGGATGTGCCTGAAAGTAGGGGCGGAGCTTACGGGATGAATGAATTAGACTGAGCGCGAGTTTCTCCATCAATGGATATCTTGACTCTGCCCCCAGTAATCTTTTACTGATGTAGTAAACGGGTCTTTGCACCCTCTCTTCTTCTCGAACGAGCACTGCGCTTATCGCGTGTTCGGTTGTTGAAAGGTATAGGTACAATATTTCTCCCGTTTCAGGTTTTGACAGGATGGGTGGTTCCGCTAGGTGCTTTTTGAGCTCCTGAAAGGCCAGCTCGCATTCTTTTGTCCATTCAAACTTCTTACCTCCTCTCAGTAAGTTGAAAAATGGAAGGCCATGATCCGTAGATTTCGAGATGAATCTACTTAGGGCTGCCATCCTGCCAATCAGACTTTGGACATCTTTGTGCCTTTGAGGTGAGGGCATGTCAATCAGGTCCTTGATCTTGTCGGGGTTAGCCTCGATTCCACGAGAGTTCACAATAAAGCCCAGAAATTTTCCTGAACATACCCCGAAAGTGCACTTCTGAGGATTTAGCTTCATGTTATACTTCCTGAGCACGCCGAAGCACTCTTCGAGGTCATCAACATTGTTCTTGTTGAGTTGAGACTTTACAAGCATGTCATCAACATAAACCTCCATGTTGTTCCCTATTTGTTCTGAAAACATCATGTTTACGAGCCGCTGGTATGTGGCTCCAGCATTCTTGAGCCCGAATGGCATGACATTATAGCAGTATAGCCCTTTATCTGTGATGAAGCTCGTATGTTCTTGGTCGGGGGAATGCATGGGAATCTGGTTATATCTAGAATATGCATCCATGAACGACATCAGGCCGTGCCCCGCCGTGGCATCCACGAGCTGGTCAATCCTTGGTAACGGAAAACAGTCTTTTGGGCAAGCTTTGTTGAGATCTGAGTAGTCAATACAGGTTCTCCACGTCCCATTGGTCTTTGGGACCAACACCAGATTGGCTACCCAGTCAGGGTAAAAGGCATCCCTAATGAATCGGTTGGCCTTTAACCTGTCGACCTCCTCCTTTAGCGCCTTCTTCCTGTCTTCGTCCAGCTGTCTTCGCTTTTGTTGCTTTGGAGGAAAGCTTTTGTCTATGTTTAGTGCGTGGCTTGCTACATTTGGGCTTATCCTCACCATGTCTGAGTGTGACCACGCGAAGACATCCAGGTTTTTCTTTAAAAAACAAATTAATTATTATTTTGCCTCGTCCCGGAGGTGTTTTCCGACCTTCACCTTCTTCGAGGGATCAGCTTCCTCGAGCTGAATTTCTTCGAGCTCCTCTAAGGGTTCGAGGTCAACTTTCTCCTTAATCCTCGGATCAATCTCCTCGTCAATTTCTAAGACTGCTCTGTCTTTGTTTTGTATAATAACGAGTGCTTGAGCGCTCATTTGTTTCTTTCCCCTCAGGGAGATGCTATAGCATTCCCTCCCTGCCAATTGGTCTCCTTTTAATGTCCCGACTCCGCTAGGGGTTGGGAACTTAAGGGCCAGATGCCTTACTGATGAAACTGCCCCCAGCCCGACCAGGGCGGGTCTCCCGAGAAGCACATTGTAGGCAGATGGTAAATCTACTACCACGAACTCCATTATCTTGGTCACCGAGACTGGATAGTCTCCCAAGGTCACGGGGAGCTCAATGGATCCCATACAGGCAGTTCCTTCTCCTGAAAAGCCGTACAAAGTAGTTGCACATGCTTTCAGGTCGCGAAGGGAGAGTCCCATCTTCTCGAGGGTTGCTTTATAAAGGATGTTGACTGAGCTCCCATAATCTATGAGAACTCGGTGGACCCTTTTATTGGCCAATTGAAGAGTAATGACCAGCGGATCAGGATGAGGGAACTGAACATGGGAGGCGTCTTCCTCGGTGAAGGTTATTGGTTGTGTTTCAATCCTCTGGCTTTTTGGTGCCCTAGGTTCGGGTTCATAAGGAGACCCGTCCCCTATCTTCAACTCGTTAACATACCTCTTTTGGGCATTCCTGCCCCCTCCTGCGAGATGAGGCCCTCCCGAGATGGTTATTACATCCTCTCCATCTATCGGCGGGGGCCTGTCGTCTTCCCGAGCTCGGGAGTTATTGTTTTGTGTCGTCGGAGACGCGGCTACTCTCTGGCTCGTGGACGTCTGACCAGTACTTTGGTTTTTGACATATTGCCGGAAGTAACCTCTCGAGATCAACCCTTCGATCTCGTCCTTCAGTTGTCGACATTCATCGGTTGTATGTCCGGTGTCTCTGTGGAACCGACAATATTTACTGGAATCCCTCTTGGATTTTTGATTTCTCATCGGGTCTGGGCGCCTAAAGGGGACCTGGTTTTCATTAGCCAGGTATATGTTCTCTCGAGACTCATTGAACTCGGTGTATACTCTATACACGGAGAAATACCTCTCCCCTTTCTTTTTCTTTCCTCCCTCAGCTTCGGGGTTACTTCCTTCGTTCTTTTTTTCTCTTGGAGGGGTTCTCCGTGGCAGGCTTTGGAGCTGCTGGGTCCGCCGAGGTTGAGGCAGAGTTGATGTTTATCGTTGTAGTTTCGGACTGGGGTGTCGCTTTGAGCATCAACCTCGCTTCCTCTACATTGACAAACCTCTGCGCTTGTCTGTTAAACTCGGTTATTGACCTTACCGGTTTCCCTTGCATGTCGTCCCAAAGGGCACTTCCTGGTAATACACCAGCTCGGATAGCCATTAGGTGCCCACTGTCATCTACGTCCCGAGCTCGGGCTACTTCCAGATTAAATCTTGTTAGGTAACTTTTTAGTGTTTCGCCCGGCTGTTGTCGGACGTTAGTTAAGGTGGATGCCTCTAGTCTGACCCCCATCATTGCTCTGAACTGCTTCTAAAAGTCTTTAGAAAACTGCTCCCAAGAAGTTATTGAGTGTCTCTTATATTTTTCGAACCAACTTTTTGCAGGTCCTGCCAATGATGTTGGAAACAACATGCACCGGAGCTCGTAACCCACGTTACTGGCTCTCATGATAGTGTTGAACGTGCTCAGGTGACTACACGGGTCGGTTTTTCCTTCAAACGTTGGGACGTGAGGGATCCGAAACCCTTGAGGAAATTGAGTGTTGGAAATATGGGGAGCAAACGGCTCGAGCTCCTCGTCAGAGTCCTCATATCGACCATTTCCTCGTTCATTCTTTAAAAGCCTAAAGGCTCTTTCGAGCTGATCGATTCTTTCTCGGACTGGGTCAGTAGGAGGTACTGTCTGGAATTGATTGTCATTGATCGTGATTCTAGGCTCGCGTCTCCGCGAGGGATCTCTACGCCTATTCAAGCGATCCCTCAGGTCCGGATTTGTTTGATCTTCATTACCCTGACCCCGGTTCAGATGATTTCGCAGGTCGGGACGATTCTTGCGGCTTCCAGTTTTATTACGACCTCGGTCATGTTTACTGACGGACCTGGTATCTCCGGACTCATCACTGGTGAAACTCATTGCTCGGTTATTTCGTGATGGATTCTTCCCACGTCGCCTCGTCTCCGCCGTGCGAGACCGAGACGTTTGACTTTTCTTAGATGGAGCGCCTCTCCGCTCCTGGAAAGTCTCCCTGTTTTCTTGTCTTTCCCCCGTACGCCCTTCATCCTGACCTTGAACGGGCTGAGCGTTCCTGTGGGGGGGCGAAGGATATCTTATGGGTGACGGAGGGAACCGTATAGGTGACGGTGGCTGCCACCCTTGTCGCGGCCTAGAGGGTCCAGAATTTGCCCGAGATGGGTCAGTCGCGTTCGGTGCGCTCCCAGGTACCTGAGTCCGAGCCTCTGCAGGGGTTCGGTTATTCTCAGCTCCCACAAGCACTTCCACAGGAGGGTTAGCCGGGGCCCGAGCCCGAGTACTCCTCTGGGGCCTAGGTGGAGCGGATGGCTCTGCTGGTGCCGGAGGTTGAGTCGGCCTCCTTGTGGCAGCATCCTTTCGTGGACGCCCGCGGGGCCTCCGGGGAGGAACATGCACGTCCCTTGGAGGAGGGACTTGGTTTTCGCGCGGAGGTGGAGGCTGAGCCACCTGTGCCTCTGCGACTATCCTTGTCAACTCCTCATTCCGTTTGTTGGCCTCTGCCAACAGCTGCTTCAGTTGCCGGTTTTCAAGTTCCACAATAGGAACGTACCGCTCCGGATTGTAGTATATATCCTCATCCCTTGGTGGAGGAGGTGGTCCCCGGGAATCAGAAGACCCACTTCTCTCTTCAACATCCAGATTCTCCATTGGCTGTTTTCCAGGACGTCTTAGGTAATTTTCTTCAGGTGTGTTCTGATTGTTTGTGGCCATGATTTTCTCAGGGATGAATGCTTAAGGCTCTCAATGAAAGCACCAAACTGTTGACGCCATTTTTCGTCAACAGTGAAAGGAGAGCACGTAAACAATAACTGATAATGGCCAATTAAAATATGACAATACAAACACACAATTTTTACGTGGTTCAGCAGTTAAATCTGCCTAGTCCACGAGTCTCTGTTATTAAACTCAAGATTATCTCTGAAAATTCTTAAGCATGAATTCTTCAGAGTTTTCTCTCAAGGTTCAGAATTTCGGTCCATTACAATGGTGCATAACCTCTCTATTTATAGAGAAGGCTGCAGAATACTATCCCACATATTTTGGGTAGTTACTCTTTTTGTGTAAATAAAATAAATGGCTTTAAATGCCTATAATCAGATATAATAGGAAACGTCCCCTGAAGACCAGGGGGCGTATAACTAATCAAATAATATCCCATGATATTATGGGATTTACAACAATAAATGCAGACTGCGTCTCTTGTGGATAACACTTGTGGATATTCAAAGCCATAATCATGTCTCTCTAAGACCTTAGTCCCTCAGATTTCTCATCAGCTTCGAGCTAATGACATCTCCCGAGGTCACATGTCTTTCGAGATCGTATGCGCGTCAGGGCTCGGAACCCCCGTCCGAGGTCATTCCTGAAGATAGATGCGTCTCGGAAGCTACCTTTCGAGATCGTAAATATTTCGAGGTCACCACAATCGAGGTCGTCTCAGTTTTGCAGGCTCGATATTTAATCCTGGAGCATGCTTCAAACTGTACGAGTTCATTCGCTGCGAATCCAGCTTTCGAGGTCACATTTATCATGGCTCGAAAAATGGGTACAACAATATATATCATTTATGTTTTCTATAAAGGTTCGCACCATTTTGAATCTTGTATTTTAGCCGTTTACCCATTTGGACTCTTCATTTTTTTAAGTTAACTTATGGACCTCATGTTTTGTCAAAAAGTTAAAAATAGGAATGTAAAGATAGATTATTTGAACCACGTATAATTTGGGTGATTACCCGTTCGGATCTTTAATTGTTAAAAGATAACATTTGGATCCCGTATTTTGTCAAAAAGTTAAAATATAAATAGATAGATTTTATTACTATTATTATTGTTGTTGCTATTATTATTATATATAGATATTTTTATCTATTATAATTTTTAATAAAATAAAAATGAGAAAAAAGAGAAAATAGATAAAAAAAAATATCATTAATTAATTAATAGCCATAAATTAGAAAAGTAAAATAAAAAATGAGAAAAAAAATATGTTTACTTATATTTATAATTTAATTAAATAGTTGTGTAATTAAATATCTTTTCAAATTTAAATTCAAAATATATATAGTTGAAATAAATGAAATTAAAATTAAATTGAAATTCTATATGTAGTTAAGATATATTTTTGTAAAACTATTACATTTAAATTAAACAAACATAAATAATTTCAATAAATATTTATTATTATTGTTGTTGTCATCATTAATCATAAAGATGTGTCATTTCTTTAAGCACGTGAATATGTATAACTTGAAAATGATTTATTTGATTTTAAATTTTGTAAAATAATTTATTTTTATTAATAATGTATTCCTTGTTTCTAAAAAGAATTTCCGTGCTTCACATCAACCTCCGAATCTTTTGTTGATGCGAGAATCTCCACTAAAATTACAATCTAGAAAATATTTATTTACTATTGTGAAAACAAATCACAAATCCAAACAATACCATTAGTAATATCATATTGTCACAAGCTTAATAAAATATCAAATGAGAGAAAAATACAATTATTAATATTGATAATTGGTGATAATAATTATAATATTTTGTAAAACTATTTACTTTTGAATAAAAAACATAATTATAATATAATAAGAAAAATTAATATATAGAGAATCGAAAAGTATAACATAATTTTTAATTAAATTTTTTTAGTATTATTAAGTAGTTAAGATATTTAAGCTAAATAAATTTTTAATCAAATTAATATGTATATATACATTGATATTTTTTATTGTTAAGATATTTTAGAAAATAGAAAATGAATAAAAAAAATTAGATTAAAGGAGAAAATAAAAAGAGTGATTTGAAGAGATTTTAGAGTGCCACATAATCACCTTCAAGCTCTCATATATATATATATATATATATATAATAGAAAGTGAATTTATCGGTTAGATTTTTAGATATTTAAATAGTTTAAATATTTTATTTTTTTTTAGTTATTAACTAATAATAAAATTTGAAAAAGATGAATTAAAAAATGTGAAAATTTTAGAAATATATATAATTCATGTTTTTTATAAGGGTTCACACCATTTTGAACATTGTATTTTAGTCGTTTACCCATTTGACCCTTCATTTTTTTAAGTTAACTTGTGGACCTCGTATTTTGTCAAAAAGTTAAAAATATGAATATAAAGATAGATTATTTGAACCACACATAATTTGGTTAATTACCTGTTTGGATCTTTAATTGTTAAAAGCTAACATTTGGATCTCGTGTTTTCTCAAAAAGTTAAAATATAAATAGATAGATTTTATTATTATTATTATTATATAGATATTTTATCTATTATAATTTTTATTAAATTAAAAATAAGAAAAAAGAGAAAATAGAAAAAAAAAATCATTAATTAATTAATAGTCATAAATTAGAAAAGTAAAATAAAAAATGAGAAAAAAAATATTGTTTACTTATATTTATAATTTACTTAAATAGTTGTGGTAATTAAATATCTATTCAAATTTAAATTCAAAATATAAATCGTTGAAATAAATGAAATTAAAATTAAATTGAAATTATATATGTTAACGTTGTTTTTTGTCAACTTGAGAACATAAGAGCATAGATTCAAGAATAGTTATATAATCAAATAAATAACACCATATTTTATAGTGGTTCGGTCCCAAAAAGATGACTTACGTCCACTTAGTCACTTTTATTAATATTTAAGCTTGAAGAACCATAGTTTCCAGCGAACTTGCGCCGCTTGCGTCGCTAGTTGTTTTATAGTCCTCATTCGCTTTACGTTACATAAGGACTGTGTATACAAGAATGATCATTCGACATTATCAATTGCCTCCTCCCTATTTCTATCCCATCTCCTCTTATTTATAGTGAGGAGTTTAGGGTTACAATTAGATCATGGGCTTAGGTTATTGGGTATTGGCCCGCAAATAATACATTACAACAAAAATACAGTTATATTTTGATAAATGATAACTCTGTACTCCTTTGCTAACTCTGTTAGCGTGGATGTTGTGTGTTGAGCGAACATGATCCTTTGCCTTGTGTGAACAGAGGTGAAATAACTTGTCTTGTGCGAACAGAGGTTGAGGAATGCAGCTACTCGACCAAATCCCTTCCGTTAGCGCTTGGTAGCCTACTTTGTCCTCTCGGAGAACAGGAACCAATTTGCACTGCATGAGAACAATAACTATTTTGCACTGTGTGAGAACAGGAACCATTTTGCATTGTGTGAGAACAAGAACCATTTTGCACTGTGTGAGAACATGAAGGCAAAATGTTTTATTCATAATCCCTGCATAATTGCTATTTCTTTAAATGTCATAAATGTCCAAAAAATGGGTATAACATTTGCCCCCCAAGTCAGTTTTCGTGCTTTGTGCAATTCTGACTTAGTTACCCGAACAATTTCCCCATTCACTTTTGGCTATACACTTACATGCCATTTAAATAAAATATCATTTTCACGATCACTTCTCTAATCGTTCCAAAGGCATTTTATATGACAACAACTTGTTTACTTGTATTATGTTCATTTTTGTTTACTTCCCAGAGATGTACATGTTTGTGCTCTTAGCTTACTATATACGAACGAACGAACATGGATTTCTTTTTATATGCAAAGAAAACGAACAACCCTTGTTCTTATTTCTGAATATGCTATTAACCCCTTGCACATGAGCGAAGAAATCAGAACAAATCCCTTCATATATACTCTGGGTTATTGTTTCTGTATATGTGAATAGACCTTTTGATATTGGCTTCTAAACGAACAGAAGTATAGCATATTAATTTATGATGTACACGAACAGAAGTATTGCCTATAAGCAAACATATTTTTTCCTTTAATATGTACTTAAACACACGAACAGAACCTTATGCGCATTAGTAGAAGAACATATCCTTATCCACGCTCATCATCCCAAGAATGATTATGAGCAAACAAGTTGATTGTCTACTAACCTTATGTGTATTTCGTTTGCTTCTTGCCTTTTTCATTTCCATGTATAGGAATAAAGATGATTAACCATCTCCCATTTATTCGAATGAGTTGATGCCATTAGAGTAGAGACTTCAAATTCTTACTCGTTTCCAGGCACACAATCGAACAGTTAGTTTCTGTTTGTTCCCCTCATAAGCAAGCCCCTTTTCTTCGATTTTGTTCTCATCTGGTATATGCATATAAGCCTGGCGCGAATAGGAACATAAGTAACTCCACATTTCCTTAGGCGAATAGGTCCTCATAACCCATTTAATTTGTGGCTTGTTCGCCCAAACATGTTCGTGGTGCAAACGAACAAAGCTCTATGATTCACAACATTTACCTTTTATTCACACCATCTATAGTATAGGCAGACAAATAAGCTTTTCCTCCAAAGCTGTAGATGAATAAGTTGCATCATTGAACATGCGAACAACTTCACCTAAGTCTTGGTCCAATCCACCTTTCATGAATTAAAACGAGCAGATACTCCTCTCACGCACTCAATAATCACTACTCTACTTAAACAAACATCACACGCCTTTTCCTAGTAGAATTTGCTAGTGTCTTGTAAACAGAATGCTAAAATCAAGCCATAAACGAACATGTTGCTTGAACTAACCTATTGAACGAACATGTTGCTTGAACTCTTTTTAGGAGTGAGTTTCCTTGTTCTCCCCAAGTATAGATTCTTTTGCAAGCTAGCTTATTCATGTGTTTTAGTACTTTTTCGGTTCTGTTCGCCCTAGTCGTACACTTATGGGCGAACAGGCCTCATATTGTGTATGTGCAAATTGAATAAAAAAAATTAGATTAAATGAGAAAATAAATAAAGTAGTTTGAAGAATTTTTAGAGTGCCACATCATCTCCTAGGTGCTCAACTTTATATAGATATAGATTCATGTGTTTTAGTACCTTTTCAGTTCTGTTCACCCTAGCTGTACACTTATGGGCGAATAGGCCTCATATTGTGTATGTGCAAAGTGAATAAAAAATATTATATTAAATGAAAAAATAAATAAATTAGTATGAAGAATTTTTTAGAACTTTATATACATAGATAAAATTGTAACGGTATAATGAAAAAATATTATTACGTGACTACCACAAACCCCACCACCAGACAAGATGTTTGATATGATATTTAATAATATCTAAAGGGAAGTGCTATCGATACGTATTAAGTTAACAATTTGAAGACATTTTGTTGCTTTTCCCAAGTCAAACAAATTATTTAATATAATTAAGTTGTTGAATGGGTCATAATTCACTTCCAAGTTTAGAATTCATTGCATCAATTTTTAAGTCAGAAATTTCAGAACTTCTAGAATTTCATAATTTGAATTGGTTTGAAGAGATAGAACTTCATGGCAAATATATGGGAGCCAGTATCACAGGGTTTTTTTTATTCTTTATGCCTTGGTAGGGATTAACTTATTTAATTTTTATATAAAAATATATTTTTTATATAAATATATATTTGATATTTCTTGGAGTTGATGATATATAGATAAAAATAATTTATTATAACCACTAAATTAAAATCAAATTCATTACTGTAATATAGTTTTAATATATTGATAGCATATCTTCATAATGTATACATATATCATGATTATATAGCTCTATCTTTGTTTTTTCTTACATGAAGGAATCTCTCATTGACAAATAAATTAATGACAAAATTAATTTTATATGAAATAAAATAAATTAACATAACAGTAAATAATTATATATTTTTTTTTCTTAACTCAAATTTTATTATTTTAATATAAACACTTGATTTTGGATAATCAAAACATTCTTCAGAGCAAAAATACTTAAAATTAATTAAAAACATTTAGCACGATATATGCATATATTAAAATTTTATAGACACAGATAAAAACATTCTATGTATTTTAATGATCAATTTCAAGATTTAATCTAATGTTTATGAAAAATAACTCAAGAAGCCGTAAATATAGCTCAAGAACCTCTAACCACAAATATATATACACATTTAAAAAAAAAGAAAATAAAATAATATTTCAAATCCTAAAAGTTGCTCTATCTATTTTCTAATGAAGAAAAATAATTTACGTATTAAAGTTTTAGTCAAGAAGACAAAGTGGTTAAAGAAGAAGACGACAAAAAGAGTGAATGATCTACAAAATTAGTAGGTGGGATACAAATTTCAAATTTGTATGTTAATTATTAATGTCCAAATTAAGTATAATATTATGTGTGTTAAGAAATTTTTAAAATTTTAAATTTTAAGAAAGGTCTGTTAAGAGAATGGCGGAGAGAGTGTAAAGTGAAGTATTTGTTTTCGGCCAAGAGCAAGTGGTACGTAATGCTATTTGCACACCATAAGTCTATTTAGGCTTTTATTTATAGTAAATAAATAAATTAAATTAAACTAGACAAATTTCAAATTGAAATATTTTGTCCTTTCTTTTCAATGATTTTTTAAAATTATTTTTCTAGATTTATTGATTTAAATTCATTCATAATTTTGTTTTACACAATCGTGTCTTTCAAAGATAATATATATACACAATTTTGATTTCGTTTTTTACTTTTACATTTCTCATGTTTTCTTCTTCTTCTTTTTCTTGTCTTAATGACGACAATAATATATAATGTTGTCTGTATTTTCACCCTCAGATATGTGGTAATTAGTAGTAATTAATACAAGACAAGTCATGAGGTTCTCGGAGTGTGAATTCTTTTAGAAAACCCAAACCGGGCAAGACGTGGATGTCTCTAAGTGAGGCCACGCCCCGAGGTCTGTCCTCAAGGCGAGGATGTCTCCAGATGAGGCCACACCCCGAGGTCTGTTCTCGAGACGAGGATGTCTCCATACGAGGCCACGTTCTGAGAGGCTCTCTTCACTCGCCCATCTCCCAGATCTAGGATTCTGGTCCTCGGACCTAGAGTAGATGCTAGGTGTCAGTCACCGAGGTATGGACCACCAGAAGATCATCTGACAACTTTTGGTGAGCCTCAATTAGTGGTGTCCAATTTGTACCCTTGACAATCGGCATTTCCCATAACATCGCCTGACATGGAAGAACGTGCGCCGCACCCTGACAATCAGAGGCATGTTCCCCATAAAGTTGGTATTCAACTTTCCGTAATGGGCCTCGTGCAATCCGCCTAGGCCGTAGTCTCTATTTAGTGCAACCTTTTTGTATTAATTCAAGATTAATACCCCGGAATGAGAGAATTTGTATTAATGATAGATGATTAACATTAATAACTCCAACCTCTATAAATAGGGATGAGATATCACCTTGTAAAAGGTTCGGATTTTTAGAGAGAGAAACTCTGTAACTCAGTGAAATATATACCTTGCCTGAGAACCACCATTGAAGCTTGCTCAAACAAACTTCAACCTCACTAAATATCAGAGACTCGTGGACTAGGGCTCTTTTATAGCCCAAATCACGTAAATTCCTTGTGTTCTTGTCTGTTGTTTTCTTTAAACTCTCATATTAGGTTGATAGCGAAAAATATTGTCAATATTTTGGTGCTTTCATTGAGAGCGTGAAGAAAGCTTGAAGAACATAGCCATGGTGACCACTCGGAGAAATGCACCAGACGATGCAGCTCCTCTAGCTGGAGTTGAGGGAGGAGAAACCAGCCGTCCACCACCGCAAGACCTCCCTGAGATGGTGGAAGACTACGACGAAAATGTCGAATACGATGGTGTAGATGATGAGTATTATGAGGAGGAATATCCTTTGCTCATGGACGTGGAGGAGACACCAGAAGTGGTGGTGCTTCGTGATCAGGTGGCCACTCAGTACAGAAACTCGACACCCACGAGGGCAATATCGCCGCCCTACAAGAGATGGTTATCACCATGAGAGCTACTCTGCCGACCCAAGGGCTGTAAGTGGACCCCCATGGCAAAGTACCAACTAGGTAGCCATCTGGAGTGCCACCTGTGCATCCATTTGGAGTGCACCTGTCGACCCAGCCAGCATGCCTCCCGAAAACCCGACTGATATGGCACGAGATCCGCCAGCTGGCGTGCCCCCCGTTCACCCAGCTAGAGTTGGAGCCCCACCTGTACCATAAGATTATGGCAAGGGTAAGGTCAACAACAACCCTGCTCCCAAGCAAAAGAAGGCTCATCGGAACCCCGAAGACAACTAGGTCCCGAGGCCAGCTAGTAAGGGTAAATGCCTACATGCCTGAGGACATCACCAGGTCGTCAACGCCCGTGGAGCCCAGAGCGTTCCACCCAAGCGCACCAATATGGATTGTGCAAGGCCTAGAGGTGGCGTGCCCCCAGGACCTCGCCATCACCACAGGAACAATGGCCAGTGAGCCAACATGCAAAACATATTTGTTAACTAGGAACGCGACATCAACATCTCGATTAACAATGAAAACATTGAGCTCGATAGGGAAACAGAAGTAGCATACCCCGAGGATAGTGGTGCATTCAGAGGCCAAACTTACCTACAAGACGACCTGAATTCTTGTAGGTGTAACAAGGCTTTCAGGCACGAACCCAAGAGGAAG
Organism: Humulus lupulus; assembly: GCF_963169125.1. Lineage (NCBI taxonomy): Eukaryota > Viridiplantae > Streptophyta > Magnoliopsida > Rosales > Cannabaceae > Humulus > Humulus lupulus. Next base: position 118,980,892 of record NC_084794.1, read on the forward strand.
GACCAGTCTAACCTCCAGGATAGTCTTAATGCCCAAAAGAGAGATAACTCAGCACAAAGTGCCAACCAAGATCGTGAGCCCCTCCGCGCGGAGTTAGAGAGCTTGAAGAGGATAATTCTCGGAGGACGAGGATGGGTAACCATGTGCTCCTCACATTGTAGAATCCCATGATTGTGAGGCTTTAAGATGCCTATCATCACATCCTATGATGGCAATACAAATCCAATCGACCACCTTTTGAAGTTCAATAGGTCGATTTCGGTGCATCGCATCTCCGAAGACGCCAAGGGTCATGTGTTCCCGATCACCTTGATGGGACCAACAGATGAATGGTTCAAGAAACACAGGTTGGGATCCATTCATTTATGGCATTGGCTGTTGTCTTCATTCTGAAGACAATTCATAGCTGCTCAGAAGGTGAGCTTTGAGGTCAACGCTTTGGCCAACATAAAGCAAGGACCCTTCAATACCCTCAAAGCTTACATCAAACGCTTCAAGGAAGAAGCTGCGAGGACCAAGGGAGTCGACGACGGCCAGTGAATGATGGCTTTATAGGCTGGCATCCACGTGGGGTCCCCATTATGGGATGACCTCCAGCGGAGAGGATGTTGAAGGCTCGACGACTTCATTCATTGATCACAAGAGTATATTAGCTGGGAAGATGACCAAATCGGAGCATCCCGTCACCTTTCCCGCTCCGACAACGCCAGGCCCTGTGGCCTCGGGGACCCAGTATCCACACTATGCTCCTGGCTAGCCAAGTGTGGCAGGAGCCCAGTCTAGTCTAATTGTCCCGCCAGCTGGCTTTAGTGTCATGCCACCCGCTCTTTTCAGTGAAGCTCCGACGAGATATGGAGTAGTGCCCACTGGGTAAAATTCTTAATATCCTACATTCAGTGCTGAAGTTGGTGCTCCATCTGAGTCCGCCGCACCCAGCCGGACCCCTAGTGGCAGTAGGAGCGGGGGCAAAGGCAAGAGCAGCAAGCCTAAGGGAAATGGGAAAGTGCTGAAAAAACAGGGAACTGCCCCCGATGAGAAGTATGTTTCGCAGTACTTCGAGTACACTAATTTGGTGGACTCTCGAGGGAACATATTTGTGGCCACAGAACAACACGTCGATTACTGAAAGTTACAACCCATTTAGAGAGATAGGGAAAGGAGAGAACCCAAAAAGTTTTGCCATTTTCATAACGATGTGGAGCGCCACACCAATGAGTGTCACCAACTCAAGGATGAGATAAAAAATCTCATCAAACTGTGACACCTTCACCAGTATGCTCGGGATGGAGCACACTAGGCTCAGGCCCCGGCCGCGGTAACACCCGCAGCCCCCAGGTGTGTGGGGACCATCTCTGGAGGACCCTACTTGGGGGGCACCTCCCAAGGCTTACAGACTAAGTATCCGTGGGCCTTAAACCATGACGATGAGGTGTTGGCATGAGCTTAATTGCCAGCCCAGACGCCAAGAATGATTGACCAAGTCATTACATTATCTGAGGACGATGCTCGGAGAGTTCACTTTCCACACCAGGATCTTTTGGTGATTGAAAGCCAGATTTACAATAAGATGGTGGCTCGGATCTTGGTGGACAACGGGAGTTCAGTGAAGATCATGTTCAAGTCAGCCTACGAGAAGATGGGGCTAACCACAAGTGACTTGTCCCCATGCACCTCAATTCTATATGGGTTCTCGAGGAAGGTCTCATCCGATGGGCCAGATCAAGCTACCCATGACGCTTGGAGATGTGCCACGCTAAGCCTTTAAGTACTGCACCTTCGTGGTGATGGATTCCTCCTTGGTGTATAACACCATCATGGGGCATCCGACCTTAGGGGAGTTCGAAACTGTCTCCTCCATTCGACATTTGTGGATGAAGTTCCCAACAAGTTCTATGATTGTCACAGTCCGAGGAGACCAAGAAGAGGCGAGGTAATGCTACAATTTGTACCTCAGGCAACCAGTAATTGTTGTCGAGGTGTTGCCTCCCGAGTAGCCTCTTCCCGAGGAGGTGGAGGTGTATGATGTTCGGGTTGATGAAACCAACGAGTTGGACCCACGGGTTCAAGAAGAAATGGCTATCAAATCCATGGAGGAAGCCGAGGAAGTGGCCCTAGATGCCTCTCTCCCTGAAAGGAAGACCAAGGTGTTGAAGAATCTGAAGGCAGAAATTTGAGAAGCACTAGTGGGATTTCTCTGGGAAAATCAAGATGTTTTTGCCCGGTCTCACTCTAACATGACTAGCATCGACCCAAATATCATTTGTCATTCCTTGAATGTCAATTTGAACGTCGCTCCCATTCCGAAAAAGCATAGAATGTTTGACCAGACAAGGGCGAAAGCCTTAAAGGTGGAGGTAGACAAGCTACTCGCTAACAGATTCATCCGGGACGCCTAATACCCTAAATGGGTATCTAATCCCATCCTCGTGCCCAAGAAAAATGGCACCTAGAGGACCTGCATATACTTCTCTGACCTCAACAAGGCTTGCTCTAAAGACTGTTTCCCACTGCCAAAAATAAATCAGATGGTCGACACCACATCGGGGTACATACTCTTGTTCTTTATGGACACGTACTCAGGCTATAACCAAATTTCCATGCATGTCATGGATCAAGAACACACCAGCTTCCAAACTTATAAAGGAGTTTACTACTATAAAGTGATGCCCTTTGGGCTAAAGAATGCTGGTGCCACCTACCAAAGGCTTGTGAACCGTATGTTCTAGGAAAAATTTGGACGAAACATGGAGGTTTATGTAGACGACATGTTGTTCAAGTCTAGAATAATTCCCGACCACGTAAAGGACCTAGCATGAATATTTTCAATACGGCGCAGGTTTGGGATGAAATTGAATCCCCGAAGTGCACTTTTGGAGTTGCCTCTGGTAAGTTCATGGGCTTTATTGTCAGTGCTTGAGGGATAGAGGCAAACCCCGAGAAGATCAAATCCCTGGTTGATATGCCATCCCCCCGAAAGCATAAGGATGTTCAGAGCCAATTTGATGGGTGTCGTATGTCGTATCAAATTTAATTATATTATTTTATTCACTTATACCAGCTACTTCAGTATAGCAATAAATAAGGGTCGAACCCACGAGGACTATGATCCAATTATTATTCAAAATAAGAACTAAATTGAAATTAGAAATGGATTTGAGTTTTAACAGTTGAAAACATAAAATGAAATAAATATCAATGATTGAATAACTAAGGATATAACGATATTAAAGAAATAGTCAAGAATTACTCTCCACCTTCAACAATCAATCTATCAACAATGACGAATAATATTTCTTATTCCTAATTAAACTATTAATCCCGCAGATAACACTTAAACAGTCAATTATCCCAGTTTCCCTATTATACTTAATTAAAGCTAGGAGCTCTTAATTAGCCCTTTTTACCCAACAATAAACCCATTAAGCATGTGATCTATATAACCTAGTAAAAGCATTACACTCTATGGAAATAAGTTAATCTAGGCAACAAATTCATTAAGCATGCAATTCATTTAACCTAGTTTCTATTTTTCATCACAATCAAAATACCCATCACAATACTCTAATTGCAATTTCTCACTCTACTTAGAATCCTAAACTATTAGGTGAATAGATATCCTAAGATGATAGTAGAATAATGCAAAGCTCTAATTAGTGGCCATCTAAACAAGATTTTACAAGATTCATAACATTCAAATAGAAAAATAGAAGCAATTTCATATAAGGGAATAGAAATAATAAAATTCATCAATGCATTCAAGATCTCATGTCCAGGGTTTTGAAATAACTCTCAACTATAAAGAAAACTACTCCATAATCATATTCATATTCATAAAAATAAATATTCAATGAAAATAAAAGAGTTTTGAGAAGAAAGAAAAGCTAGATTGAAGAATGTTTATATTGATGTCTTTTCTCCTCCTGTGCTGCTATAGCCTCTAAAATTCACCATCCAAAGTTATTATAAAATTTAACCCTAACCCTTTTATAGCCCCTTTCAAAAATACATTTAAAATTAAAAAATTATTGAAAAATCGATCGCCAGCCACTGCCAATGTTTCTTGGCGATCATGGCCACTAGAAAATGTATTTTCCAGAAAATCAGGCACCGGTAGTAGTCTGGGACATTGCTGGCCACGCCCATTGTGTTTTGTCCCCCAGGTTGCGACCTGAAATAAGGCTGGTCGCGGTTGTAGACATTTTCCTATTTTTCAGTTTTCTTCTGCTGCAGTGACTGAAAGTATTTTAATCATAACTTCTTTGATATAACTCGAAATTTTATGATTAAAAAAACTATGGAAAGCTAAGAAAAATATCTAAAACTTTTATTTCTAGATATATTTCCAATATAAAAATTATCCAAATCAAGTGTGAAGTTTCACACTTGTAATTCCGTGCTTAACCATTGCTTGTAAAACATCCCAAATTCATTCGTTTTCATCCAAATGTCTTGAAAATCCTAAAAGTACAAAATAAACTAATTAAACACATATAAATAAATAATCAAGTGCATAATCATAGAAGAATAATGAATTAAAAATAGACAAATTCGATACTTATCACCTCACCGGGAGGATAGTTGCCCTAAGTCGTTTTGTTTCCAAAGCAACTGACAAATGCATTCTTTTCTTCAACATACTCTGAGGGGGTCAGAGGTTTAAATGGATGGAGGAGTGTGAGTAGGCATTCTAGTAGTTAAAGGCGCACATGACAAACCTACCTATCTTATTAAAGCCCGTAGATGGAGAGCTCCTCTTGCTTTACATGGATGTCTTAGAGAGCGCCATTAGTACCATCTTAGTGCCCGATGAAGGCCTTGTCTAGCACCCCGTGTATTACGTAAGGAAAAGACTCCTTGGAGCGGAGTCCAGATACCTTCTCATGGAGAAGTTGACCTTTTGCCTAATGGTAGCTTCTCGTAAGCTAAGACCCTATTTCCAGGCGCATCCCGTCAAGGTCCTCAAGAACCATCCTTTATGATAGGTCCTCCAAAAGCTGGAGTCATCTAGGAGACTCCTGAAGTGGTCAGTCGAACTTAGACAATTTGACATCACTTACCACCCGAGGACCGCCATAAAGGGATAGGCTATAACGCCCTGGATAACCAAGACCCTTACACTGTGTATTTTAAAATAGTGCAAGACTTGCTAATCAATTCGTTTAAACAAAAATGTGAACCTAAGGTCAACCATCAGGTTAGGGTTAAAAGATTTTGATCATAAACGGTTAATTTTCATTAAAGCAGATGTTTGATACATGGGATCCAAAAAAAAAAAAAAAAGGGTATAAGTAGTAATTTACAATCTCAAAAAGTTAATACAACCAAAAGCCACTCTAATGGCAAAATGCAAGTTTTAGGGTTCTGTCCCTGTAATCTCCCCTTGACCGTGGCGGTCGAGTAGCTGACTATGTACACTTTGCCCCCAGAGCTCTCCAACTCGTGGTTGGTCCAGCTTCCCTTTGCCCTTACCTGGACCACATAGCACCCGTGAGCCAAGGCCCAACAAGAAAACCATAAACAACAAACACATATAGCAACAGTAGTATTCAATCAATCCTAACTTAGTCAATTAAATTATTTAACAAAAAACAAACACTAAATTAAACATTGGTAAACACATCATATCATATGTATATCATAACCAGTTACGCAAATGCTCAGGTTGGCACACTTAGGTTGAACCCTCTATTTATTTAGCTGACCCCGACTCGCTTAGGTCGAGCTACGTTCAGTACGCTTATCATTAGACCCAACACTCTTAGGCTGTTCATTCTCATATACATAACAATCATACAATCACACAGTACACACACACTCAAATATTGGGAACCTCAGTTTCGTTCACAACCACAAGGGTGGAGTTTTGTTACCTCGAATCTTGAGCGAAGAATAAAGATCGGTCCCGAGCATTATCCTTAGTCCTGAGCTTTAGCGATAAACCTAGTCACAGTGTCAATGGGTAACCATCAGTTTCCTAATCCAAATAAATATTTAGGAAACAAAAACTAGCCTCCGGGACCTCGAATTCTACTAAACCGGGTCGTAGAATTCGTCCTGAGGGCCTAGGTTCGAAACCCCGATCCTCCCCAAGCCTAAAAACTATCTTATGCCAAATTTCCCTAGACGGGTTGCGACCTGGCCCTGAGGGTCGTGGCGCACCTCAAGTCAGAGGCACAACCTCATGTAGTTAGGGGAGGTGAGCCGCAACTTGCCCCCTAGGGTCGCGACATGCCCTCAAGTCAGAAGCCCTCCCAAGGGTTTTAACAAATCAAACATACATATAAATCAATTATGCCCTCCTGGCACACTAACCAAGGCACTAAGCCCTATTAGCAATTTTGGGTGGTTACATAGGAATTGGAGATTTCATCGCTGAGTGCACCGGAAGCCATGAGAGCCTGGGACGCCACGGTGGTTGGGCCCACGTGGAAGCTATATGTAGATGGATTGTCGAATGAAAATGTCACCGAAGCAGGCCTCATTTTGGTATCTCCTGAGGGGCACAGGGTTCACAGTGCTCTGAATTTTGGGTTTGATGCCTCAAACAACGAAGCAGAGTACGAGGCACTCATTTTTGGGCTTCGAGTAGCACTTGAGCTCAAGGCCAAGAGCCTCGAGATTTTGAGTGACTTGCAGCTTGTAGTTAATCAGGTACTCGGGGAGTACTACGCCCGGGGGACAAAAATGGCCGTGTAACGCCCTGGATAACCAAGATCGTTACACTGTGTGTTTATAAATGTGGAAAACTTGCTAATCAAGTCATTTAGTTGAAAATGTGACCCTAAAACCATAATCGAGTTAGGGTTAAAAGATTTTGGAAATAAATAGATAAATTTTCATTTAGTACATGGGATCCCAAAAATAAGATTTAAAGGACAATTAAAAAATTTCAAAAGTCATATACATTCACAAGCCACTCTAATGGAAAAATACCCATTTTAGGTTTTCTTGTCCCTGTACTATCCCTCGGCCGTGGCGGACGAGCAGCTGACTATGTACATCCTGCCCTAAGAGCTCTCCAACTCAGGATTGGTCCACCTTACCCTTGCCTTTACCTGCACCACATAGCACCCGTGAGCCGAGGCCTAGCAAGAAAGCCATATAGCATAGCATAAATAATACAGACAATCAACGATTAATAAGGCAGTTAACCAGGTATTCAACACATTATAACAGACACATAATCTACACTGGAAATCAACAAATCATATGAAATTTAAACCAGTATTCAACAAGCCATAAACAAAAACATAACAATAGAAAACATATCATAGTCATCATACAGTACTCAGGGTCGACACCCTTAGGCTGCACCCTCTAATTAACACACTGACTTCGGCTCGCTTAGGCTGAGTTTAGTGATTGTTTAGCTAACCTCAGCTCTCAGTGGCCGAGCCACGTCCTGTGCACAAATAACATTCTTGGCACTCTTAGGCCATTTATTTCATGCTCACATGACATATCATAATCATACAACATTTGTACTCAATATAAGGAACCTTAGTCCCAACACAATCACACAAAAGGTGCAGTTTTCTTACCTTTGATTCCGAGCGGAGAAGGTGAACTGTTTCTGAGCACGGTTCTTAGCCTCTAGCCTTGGCGATAAACCTAGTCACAAGGCCCAATGGTATTTATCAACTTCTAATCAAAATAAATACCTAGACGACAGAAGCTAGCCTCTGGGACCTCCATTTCTACTAAACCGGGTAGTAGGAAATTGTCCTGAGCGCCTAGGTTCAAACCCCCGAGCCCCAACAATCCTTAAAAATATTTTAAGGCTAAAAACCACAGGGGGGTCACGACTTGGCTAAATGAGTCGCGACATGCCCCAAGTCAGAGAGCAAGCACCCCAGCCAAAAGGGGAGGCGGGCTGCGACTTGGCCTAGTAAGTCGCAGCGTGCCCCCAAGTCAGAGAGCAAGCCAGGCCAGAAGCGCCACACACGCCGCGGCGCCCCCAGGCTAGGTCGCGGCGCCCCCCTTCGAACCCATAAAAACTGGGTTTTCCCTCCTCTTTCTCCCAAGCCAAGAACACCAACACAACCTAGAATTTTCCCAACACAAACCCTCAATTCAACACCAATCTAACCATGAATTCAAGAACAAATCACCTATTTTAATCCTCAAAACCTTAGCCACAAAACTAAAATCATTAACCAAATTCATCAGCTATTATCATCTCACTAGCACAGCCAAATTCATCACTCAATCCATACTCAAGAACTCAAAATTCAACCTAAACTACTCAATAAAAGACAGAGATTAAAGCAATATTCTTACCTCAAATTGTCACCCAACTTCCAACAGAAACCTTCACACCAACTCAGCTTAATACCTTGAATTTTTCCTTTGTTTTCTAGCTCCAATTCCAGCTTGAGCCTCCTCCAAATCTTCAAAGATCACCAGCCCCAAAGACAAGCCTAGGCCCCTTCTTGATTCTTGGCTTCAACTTCACTCAATGGAGAGTGAGAGAGAAAGAATCGTGATAGATGAGAGAGAGAGAGTGCTAAGAGCCTTTTTCCTTCTTTCTTTCCCTTGGATTATTCCCTATCCTTCTATTTTGTTCCACAAAAATGCTGAGTAAATCCTTAAACTTAGGAAATGACTATTTTTTCTCCCAAATAAAACTAATCATTTACTAAATCTAAGGGTATAATAGTCATTTGTTCCCAATTCCCACTAATTCCTCGAGTGCTCCTAATATTTACCACTTAAATCCTATCATCCAGTTAATCACCAATTATTTACTCAATGTCTAATAATCTCTGATATATTTTCTAAATTCTCGAAAATACCCTAGGCTCCCCCGAGCCGGGTATTTATCCCCACTATGACTATTTCGCCAATCCGCTCACTAGGACCGTCTTGAGCCATATTCTGCAAATATATCCACATAATAATGTGGTCTCAACAATTAATCACATATAATCACAATTATGCCCTCAACGGGCCGAAATTACAAATACGCTCTTATAAGCTAAACAGGGCCCACATGCATATTTAATACTCATAAACATGCATTTCACATAACCATATATTCATATAATCATGCTGCTAATCATTAAAATCACACATAAACCAATTATGCCCTTCCAGCACACTAATCAAGGCCCTTACACCTTATTAGTAAATTTGGGTCATTACAGGCCGCTTACTTGGCGAGGACCCAAGAAATGCTACACAACTTCAAAAAATTTACCATTCGACAAGTGCCACGAGAACAGAAATCAAACGTTGATGCCCTGGCCAAGCTCGAAACCACCAGGGATGCTGAACTGATCAATGTAGTCCCCATTGACTACTTGGCTACTCTGAGCATCTCAGCTCCCGAGGAAGTGGAAGTAGTCCAACCCCAAGACAGTTGGATGGAGCCCATAGTGAAATATCTTGTCTCCGGTAAGTTACTGCAGGATAAGAAAGAAGCTCAGAACCTACTTTACCAGGCCCCATGGTATGTCATCTTGAACAACAAGTTGTATAGGCGATGATATTCGTTGCCCTTGCCCCAATGTGTGTCCATGCCAGAAGCCGACCTGATACTCCGAGAAGTGCATGAGGGCTTTTCCGGGGACAATGCTGGGGGGCAGAGCCTCGCCAAGAAGATCTTGAGACAAGGATACTTTTGGCCCACCATGAACAAAGATGCGATGGACTATGTTAAGAAGTGTGACAAGTAATGGGGGAGAGTGAGATAACACCACCACAAGAAATATAATCTACACCAAATTTGGATTGACTGAGACTTAAAAAAGATTGAGAAAGAACATGCAAAACCAAGTAGAGCAATTATGTTCTTCAATTTTGATGAAGCTTCAAAACCCTAGGCAAGATCACCACTTTGAGAAAATCCTTTGAGCAAACCCTTGAGCAAACCAAACACAAACCAAGGCTTATACACGTTGCAAAACGCTATCCTAATACTCTATTTCCCAGCCACCATTGATGCTTGAGGTCTTCTCTTTATGAAATGAGGATTGAGATTGAACACGCCTTCAACTTTCAAAGTCAATCATTTTATTGGAGAGTTCTTGGAGAAAACTTAGAGATTGTTAGACCTTGAGAGAGAGAGAGAGAGAGGGGGGGTAGATAGAGATTGGAGAGAGTGATCAAGTCTCCCAAAATACTATTTTTGACCCTTATATAGAGTAGGCACCGTCATTATGTATAACCAATAGAATTAGACTTGAAAAACATGTCATTTAGAGCATTTACAATATTTCACGTAATACAGCAGGCGATGCATCGCCCGTTAGAGTTTGTGGAAAACCTAGCTTTCAGGCGATGTCTCCCCTCTTGGGTGGCGACGTATCGCCACCCTCTCTGACTTTGGACACTTCCAAAGGTCCCAAAGTTTCTCTAAATGGCACACAACTTTTTGGGAACCCTTAGATACTCGCATGTATCACTTTGGACCCATCTTCACATCTTCATTTTGTGAATTCTACTAAGTGTTTATAGCTTTCTTGTATTTTAACACTTATCACTTGTATTTAACTAATCATAACAATCCCCTACTTTGTTAAATACAAGTGACATTCTCTAGCTAAAATAGTTTTGGTACATAAAATAAAGTGCCTTTTGATTTGAACTTTACCTTAGTGAAAATACCACAAAATCTTATCGAAATCATTAGTTGCTTAAAGCTTGAACCAAGTATATATGATAACACTGGTGATACCTCACGTATCTCCACCACATCTTTTGTTTTCCCACTTTCTCGCTTAGCACTATAATGGTCAGGTGCTCATCTCTTCATGGACTTTTCGGGGAGAAACTTCAACTCCCATGAGAGGCAGAACCACCTCTCAGTCCACATAGGTGAAGTTCTTACAACATCTTCACTACCATTAAAGATGCTTGTTACACTCAACTGAACTTCATTGAAAGCCCTAGGCTTAATCCTAACTCAGTAGCAACCAACACTAACCATCTCAGATGGAACTCATCATTAATTTTATTGTTGAAAATATTTACTTATCAATGACTTGTTCTTACCCATTGAACTCTTTCCCCTCATTTGTACAAGTTGAGAGTTGAGTTTCCATCATTAATGAATCTATTGTTCTAGGAGTTTCAATCCCATCCCTTTTAAAGTAGAACTTACTAACCTTTTCACAAGTGGTTTTGTAAATGGATCCGCTAAGTTCTCACTTAACATGAGATCGATATAATTCCACCTTGAATCAATTTTCTCACATATTCATATCAGAGACTAATATGTCTAGACTTTCCATTATACACACACTATTATATGCTCTAGCAAGTGCGGATTGGCTATCCCAATGTATTGAAATTATTGATTCCATATCCGGGGTTAAAGGTAGATCCTTCATGAGATTCCTAAGCCACTCGACCTCTTTACCAGTTGTTGCTAAAGCTACAAACTACACTTCCATGGTTGAGTGTGATATTCATGTTTGCTTCTTGGAGTCCCATGAGATTGCACATCCTCCAAGAGTAAACACCCAACCGGTTGTGGCGAGATTATCTCCAACTCCTGATATCCAATTAGCATCGAAATATCCTTCAAGTATCTTTGGAAACTTTGTATAGTGAAGACTACACTCTTTGGTACCCTTAAGATAACCATGAATTCTCTCAATAGCTTTCCAATGCTTGATAGTTGGATTGCTAGTAAACCTACTAAGTTTACTAACCGCATATGCAATATCTGCTCTTGTGCAATGAGCGGCGTACATTAGGCTACCTATTGCACTTGCATATTCCAATTGTGCCACTGCCCCTCCTTCATTCTTTTCAAACTTCTTATTTGAATCAAATGGTGTATGTGTCTCTATGATTTCAGATGATTGAATTTGTCAAGCACTTTCTCATCATAGTGGGTTTGACTCAGCACAATACCCCACTATTCCTTCTAACTTTGATAACTAGAATGGTATCCACCTCTCCAAGGTCTTTCATTTTAAAGTTAGAAGATAGAAACCTCTTCATTTCCATTATTCATTTCATGTCATTACTCAAAATCAACATATCATCTACATATAGACACACAAGTATGACAAAGTCACCACAAGTCTTAGAGATTAAGCACTTGTCTGCATTGTTGTGTCTAAATTCATTAGAAACAATGAATTTGTCAAAATTCTCATGCCATTGTTTTGGATCTTGTTTCAAACCATATAATGATTTGACAAGTCTACACACTTTATGTTCATTTCCTTGAAGAACAAAACCTTCCGGTTGTTCCATATAGACCTCCTCCTCGAGATCCCCATTTTGGAATGTCGTTTTGACATCCATTTGGTGAACATAAAGGATGTATATAGATGATAAGGCAAACAACAACCTTATAGAAGTATCTCTTGCTACCAGTGCATATGTTTCAAAGTAATCTATTCCTTTTCTTTATTTGAATCCTTTGGCTACTAGCTTAGCCTTTAAGGTTTGTATGGTGCCATCGGTATGGTATTTCTTTCTAAATACCCATTTGCACCCAATTGGTTTGGACCCCTTTGGAAGGTCAACCGATTCCCAAGTGTCGTTTGACATAATTGAATCCATTTCATCATTAATTGCATCCTTCCAAAAAGTGGAGACCCTTGAGGACATTTCTTCCTTGAAGGTTTTGGGATCATCTTCTATTTGAAGTACTATTGGATGTTTCCAAGTTGCTTCCTCATTATCACATTCAACAAGGTATAGTTTCTTTATTGGAGAACACTTCTCACTTGATCCCAAATCATTGAGCCTTTGGCTCCTTCTAGGCAATTGAGGTTGCTCACCAACTATTCTAGGGGTCTCCACTTGAGGCTTTATAGTTTGAGTTGGTTCTAACTTGTTGTCATCGCATGACATGTTCTGAAAGAACTCAACCTCTCTAGATTCAGTTATTACATTAGACTCCAAGTTTAATAATCTATAAGCTTTGCTATTTTGGGCATAACCCACAAATGCTCATCTTATAGCTCTTGGACCCAACTTGGTCCTTTTTGGATCGATGCTCTTGCAATAAGCAAGACACCTCCACACTTTAAGATAACCAATATTTGGTTTCTTTCCTTTCCATAACTCATATGGAGATATATTATTTTTCTTCATGGGAATGCAATTCAAAATATGACAAGCGGATAGCAAGACTTCACCCCACAAACTAAAATTCAATTAAGAGTGTAATAACATAACATTAATCATCTCAATAAATGTTCTATTTTTTCTTTCTGCTATGCCATTTTGTTGTGGAGTAGAGGGGACTGTACATTCATGAATTATTCCATGTTCTTCACAAAACAAGTTGAATTCATTTGAGAAATATTCACCGCCCCTATCACTTCTAAGTATTTTAATTTTCCTTTCAAGTTTATTTTCAACTTCCGCTTTATACACTTTAAACACATTAAATGCTTTAACTTTATTTTTAAGAAAATATACATATGTGAACCTAGAGCAATCATCAATGAAAGTAATAAAATATCTAATTCCTCCTCTAGTTAACATTCCATTAAGTTCACATAAATCACTATGTATCAAATCTAACAACTTATAGTTTCTTTCAACACTAGGAAAAGGTTTCTTTACCATTTTAGATTTAACACATAATTCACATTTTTCATGCTCAACATTATAACAATCAATTAATCCACATTTGACAGCCATTGTAAATGTGCTAAATCCTATATGTGCAAGTCTAACATGCCACAAAATAATAGAATTTGAGTCAAGCATATAGCAAGAAGAAGAGATTTTATTGTTCACATTGTCAATAGAAGTACACAGTCTGAACATGCCATCACAAGCATTTCCCTTTCCCACAAACACATTGTCTTTAGATAAAATAAGCTTGTAATCTGTCACAACCTTGATTCTAGGTTTGCCAAGTAAATTGCCACTCACAAGGTTTCTACTCATTTTCGGTACATACAAAACATTAGTGAGTAGAACCTTCTTGCCAGATGTGAAGAACATGTCAATGGTTCCCTTTCCTTCAACCTTTGACCTTTTCTCATTGCCATTTGGATTTCATGCCCTTCCTTTGAAGATTCAAAGGTCTTGAATAAAGTTCTATCATAGGTAACATGAATGGTGGCACAAGTATCATAGCACCACCCATTAACATTTCCATGATTGGCATTAACCTCACTTAGTGTTGCCACTAGCTCCTCTTGGGCTGAGTTGACTCTTGCCTCGTTGTTATGGCTCCTCTTGAACCTACAATCTCTAGCAAAGTGGAAATTCTTGCCACACACAAAGCAAGGTCCCTTGGAACTTTTGAATTATCCCTCATTCTTCTTGGGCCCCAAGAGTTTTTGACCTTTGCCCTCGTTCTTGCCATTTCCTTTGCCCTTGTTAGGAGGATTTGCCACAACATTGGCCTTAGAAGTCTCTCCATTGGACTGCTCTTCATTCATATCTCCAGAGCGAGATTCCTCCTCAATTGTAAAGTGTTTGAGAATTTCCTCCAAAGAAATCTCTTCATTTCTATGGAGAATCTTTTTCCTATAGCCTCTCCATGAAGGAGGTAACTTGGGTATAATGGCACCTACAAGAAATTGTTCCTGCAATACAATTTTAAGAGTAGACATTTATTCACAATAATTTACAGCTCATGAATTTGAGGGAGAAGGGGTTTATCATCATAAAATTTAAATTCCATGTATTGAGTAATAAGGAATTTCTTAGTACCTTCCTCTTCCACTTTGTACATCTTTTCCAAGGCCTCCCAAATTTCCTTGGAGGTATTAGTGTTGGTGTAGAGATTGTATAGCCTATCCGAGAGGGCATTGATGATGTGACCCCTACAAATCAATTCATCTTCTTTGCACTTCTTCCTTTCTTTAACAACTTCTTGTGTATCATCTTCCTTGGGCTCTTCCAAGGCCTTTAGGTCTTTATCCAAGACATAGAAAACCTTCAAAGTAGCGAGCAAGAATCTAATCTTGTCTTACCAACGAATAAAATTAGTCCCATAAAATCTATATAATCTAACAAAGTCTTGAGTTATGAATTTCAATGTCGAAAGAGAGTTAGATTCTTCCATGATATACTATCTCAAATTATAGAGTATTAGAATTTTGGGGGAGAGTGAGATAACACCACCACAAGAAATAGAATCTACACAAAATTTGGATTGACAGAGACTTGAAAAAGAATGAGAAAGAATATGCAAACCCAAGTAAAACAATGGTGTTCTTCAACTTTGATGAAGCTTCAAAACCCTACGCACGATCACCACTTTGAGAAATTCCTTTGAGCAAACCCTTGAGCAAACAAAACACAAACCAAGGCTTATAAATGTTGCAAAACGTTGTTCTAATACTCTATTTCCCAGTCACCATTGATGCTTGAGGCCTTCTCTTTAGGAAATGTGGATTGAGATAAACAAGCCTTCAAATCTCAAAGTCAAGCACTTTCTTGGAGAGTTCTTGGAGAAAACTTAGAGATTCTTGAAGCTAGAGAGAGAGAGAGGGTAGAGAGAGATTGGAGAAAGTGATCAAGTCTCCCAAAATACTATTTTTGACCCTTATATAGAGTAGGCACCGTTATTATGTCTAACCAATAGAATTAGACTTGAAAAACATGTCATTTAGAGCATTTATGATATTTCACGTAATACAGCAGGTGACGCGTCACCTGCATGCAGGCGATGCATCACCTATTAGGGTTTATGAAAACCCTAGATTTCAGGTGCTGTCTTGCCTCTTGGGTGGTGACGTATCGCCACCCTCTTTGACTTTGGACACTTCCAAAGGTCCCAAAATTACTCTAAATGCCACCAAACTTTTTGGGAACCCTTAGATACTGTCATGTATCACCTTGGACCCAAATTGCATTTTATAAGTGCCTACAATTGAAGCTCAAATTCACATCTTCATTATGTGAATTCTACTAAGTGTTTATACCTTGCTTGTATTTAACTAATCATTCTCTAGCTTAAACAGTTTTGGTGCATAAAATAAAGTGCCTTTCAGTTTGAACTTTACCTTAGTGAAAGTACAACAAAGTGTTATCAAAATCATTAGTTGCATAAAGCTTGAACCAAGTATTCCATATGATAACACCGATGATACCTCACACAACTCCACCACAACTTTTGTTTTCCCACTTTCTCACATAGCACTATCATGGCCATGTGCTTATCTCTTCATGGACTTTCCAGGGAGAAACTCCAACTCCCATGAGAGGTGGCACCACCTCTAACTCCACATAGGAGAAGTTGTTACAACATCTTTGCTACCATTATAGATGCTTGTTACACTCAATTGAACTTCATTAAAATCCCTAGGCTTAACCCTAACTCAGTAGCAACCAACACTAACCATCTCGGATGGAACTCATCATAAATTTTAGTGTTGAAACTATTCACTTATCAATGACTTGTTCTTACCCATTGAACTCTTTCCCTTGATTTGTACAAGTGGAGAGTTGGGTTTCCATCATTAGTGAATCTATTGTTCTAGGAGTTTCAATCCCATCCCTTTTGAAGTCACTATAAGAAAAAATACTTTCAATAAGACTGAAATAGTATTATCAAATATATACCATAACAATTTTTGATGTGTTAAGGAAAGTGATGTTATAGTAGGTCGGAGCAGTTTGCATAACACTTTTCCATAGTTATAGACATGTGTTATGGTATAGCCTACGATAACACTTTTGTTGTGTTATTTTAATAGTTAGATAAGTATTTCATTATGCTATTTATAAATAGATTATATAACACTTTTTTGTACTTATAAAGTAGTGTTATGATACACTTTTTAATAACACACTTTCTGCATTATTGAAAATAATTTGCATAATATAATTTTATGCTTATAAACTAGTGTTATTGTAAAAGATACAATAACACATTTTTTGTATTATTCTAATATTTGGATAAGCTTGAATTATTATTATATAAACATGTACATTATAATAAATTCAAACCCGCTTCATTTAATATACTTAAGACACCCTTAACATTGTACAAATATATTTTTGAGCACCAATTATATGGTTCATAACACATATAACCAAATAATTGTGTCAAAATACATTCAAGATTATCTAAAAAACAACCCAAAAGTCTTAAGATATTCAACACTGCCTAATTAACATAAACAAAACATTCTCACAATAGTCAACAAAATAGTCTTAAACAGTTGCATATTCAAAAGTAAAGGTAGGAATTCATGATCTTCCAAATGTCAGCACACTAAAGCCTTCCAAATTAGATTTTCTTTTGCACTTCACTTGTTGAATTTGGGTAATAAAACATAAAAGAAAAACTAATGAGGTCATGAAATATCATATCATTCATCTAAAATAGTCAATAATATCATGACGCATAACCAAATTTACAATAATTAAGTTTGAATAATAAACAAATTATTATATACACACATTACTACAACTATCTATACTCAAGTGACCTTAGAACTTTAATTAAATGGTGTATAATATTAATTCAAGTGACCATGGACGCTGGCACCAACACTTCCAAAAAACATCAAAGCATAGTCTACTCTATCAGCACCACTAAACAAGCCAAATAGTGAAACAGTGCTACTGCTGCTGCTAGTTTTATTTCATTCTCTTAGAGCCATATAAATAAAGATTCTTTAGAAAACTAAACTAACGATTTATTTATATATAAATAAAACTCTAAGCGTAGAAGACTTACCATCCAAAGATTTGAAGCCTAAACTATTTGGGGACTAATGAGGAGAAGCCGAGAGGTGTGAGTGCGTGATTGTGTGTTTCAGGAAAATAACTTCAGTAAGCTGTCTATGGAGTGGCGAGAAGTAACATCAATTTCAGAATAGAGGGACGATAAGGCTTTGGGGTGCTGAAGAGGGAAAGTGAAAAATCATAAATAAGGTGTCACCAGAAATCTCAGCTTGTGAGATATATATTACAAATGATGCATAAATTGATGATCACTCTCTCTAAGATAACTAATAGAACTAGACAATCATATATATATATATGTATGTAGATTTAAGTAAACAATAGCATTTAAAGGGTTTAAAAGCACATAATTTTATCATTATTAGTACAATAATTATTATTTTAAACAATTTAAATGATGGATTTTCCCGCAGAAATAGAAGTCTAATATTTTATAGGGAATTCATTAATTGATCATGCAAAATATCTAAATACAAGTTGGCACCGAATATAGATCCTTCTATAAGCACATAAACAGAAAGGAGAGCTCAGGCATGCACTTTGAAGGAACAAATGATAGCAATAAAGTACCTGTGGAATATTGTTAAACCACGGAACATGATCAGAAAGAGTGGAGCCTGGAAACACATCACCTCCAATAGCAATGCCTTCAATGGTCCAACAATTCAAATTTTATTACATCCTCCATTTGCGAGCACAGATAACAATGTAGGGGAAGAAAAACTTTACAGAAAAGCAAGCACATATGTCTTCCTTCATAGATTCCATTTGTTACACGGGATATGGTATTGTACATCTCATTAGACATTCCACCCTATAATGGAAAAGAGAGTTATTTTCCAAGACAATGTATACAAAACTTGTCACTTGCACTACATGGATTTCAAAACTTTCTTAGAAGAGCATATCTATAGAGAAAATCACGTGTAAACTTTATGGAAAAATTTGAGATGCTTTTTCAAACAATTAGTTATCAATTTGAAAATCAAGCTTCAAACTTCCACCAATAAACAACAAAAACGAAACATCAATCGCAACTTCGATCACATTGACATCTGAAACAACAAAACATGAAAATTGAATCTTTAAGCACAAAGAGCCGATAATCAGCTAGTTTTATATCCACATACCCCAGAACTTCCTGGTTGAAAAAAAAGATATAATTTTAATATGTGACTTCTCAATGTATACTATATGAATAACACTATATTTCTAATATTTAGTTCTAAGACCACAATATCGTAAAAACATGGATGAGTATTTACCTTGGGATGTAGCAAGCCCATTCTTGAAGAAACACTAACAACTTCCACATGAAGCTTATCATTGGTAGAAGGTTCATCCACCGTAAATGAAAATTCTTCATCCCATCTTGGATCCCAGTTCTTCTTCACATGCTACATTATCATAAAACATGATGTCAGTCAAAATAACATGAAACTCAGTTCAAAACAATATTAGTACCACATTCGATTCAAGAAAACTTGTCACCATTGCATAAGCTTACATGTATATATTTATAGAGAACAACTTCACAGTAGATTTCAAATATATACTGAACGTAACAAACTATCATTTTGTCTCAGATAAGTTGCTCATGAAGTTGAGGTTAATACCATAATATCTGAATTGCAACATATAGCTAATTACAAGAAAACCACCCTAATATCTACATTATATATATATGTATATAATGACTTGAGTATTACAAGTAACAAACTACCTTTGTTTTTTTCTCCTCGCCTCTGAAAAGTAATCTGACATATTGATTGGTGTGGTACTTTCCTTCTACATCTTCAGCTTCGTGAACTATAATTACAAGTAAACCACCACCTACAGGTGTTCCTTCAGGAGCCTTTTGTACCGCATTTGAATCTTCAACATTATCAGGTATTTCATCTTCCTTGAAAGGTTTGTATGTCAACTCCAACACAATCTGCCCATGAAATTTCTCATTCTGAGCATCATCTTCGTTCATGTTTTTGAGTAGTTCTAGTGTGAGAACCTTAGACTCATCAGGTGTGAGGTCTTTCAAAGCAACGGTATTCAAACCCATCTTATCGTGCTTGCCAACCTTAAAATTAGAAAATATAAAGAGGTGAATTAGATACATAACATCAGTTAACACAACTAGTATTGCTAGCAAGTGTTATCTGAAAAGGCAAATTACATTTCTGGCCATACCGGCATTCACATATCCAAATAAAACAAACAAGAAAAATCTCATAAATAATTTACTTGTTCCCAGTCATAAGCCATTATCTCTGATGCTTGAGTTTGGGGGTCTTTGATAACCATGTTAAATTCTTCGTTCCATTCGGGATTCAAATTTTTATGTTTCACTGTTGTTTTCTTTGAAGGAAGCATGTCCTCAGTTAACTTAAGTTTAAAATAAGGATCTACTCCACCCATAAAACCTTTCTTTTTAAGTTTTAAGGCCCTCACCACTTTTACATTCAGAATTCCAATAGGTCTCCTCAAAGCTCTGCCAAAATTAAGCAACACCATCAAATTATTGAAATAGGCCTATGGTATGGAATTTTTATGATATAATCAGGGGGAACAAATCTTACTTTGTTGGATACATAATTTGTACTACTAGAGATTTGGGCCATAAATACATGTTTGCAACTTGATCTTTGACTATTTCCTGAGGCAGAAAATAATAATAAAAGAAATAGTATCAAGGAACAAAATGAAACATCTCTGAATAATAAAAAAAAAAGATAAGTAAAAACTGCAAGCAATATTCATTTAGTTACCATATTAGGATTAATATGTACTCTCAGAAAATTATGTTTGTCTATAAGATGGAAGCATGTATTTATGTGTTTATTCAACTAAGCCTCAATCAATGAAACTTAAATGAGTATTCTACCTGTACAAACCCATATAGGCCAGGAATGGACATAGCATCTGCACCAAGTACTTTTAATCCAAAGTCAACATGTGGCTTCCAAAAACATTAGAGACAATAATAAAAGAAGGAAATAAAGATTTTTTTTAAGACAATACCTGAAAGAGTGCCACATAATATAAATAAATAAACAAATAAATAAGAGTGCCATCAAATTATAGAACTCAAAACTGATTCTGTATATCCAACCTCTCCTCGAATGATTAGTTGCAGTGAGAAATAACTAGACTCATAATAGAAAGAGGCCATATGAATCACAATACTAATATGAAAATTTACCAAGAAGATTTTTATACTTCAAGAATTTAACAACTGAGCCCCAAAATTTAGTCTAATGTATCATCAGAGACATCACAATTCTTAAGACTCTACAAAGTAAAAGAAAATGCCCTTCTATCCAATGATCACCTATATACCATCAGTAAGATATGTAGATCCATACCTTCTCCATATGGGAAACAAGTATTTTTGCAAAACAAGGAAATTCTGGAACCAAAGGCTATAGGGTAATATGTGGATGAACAAATACTTGCAGATCAATAACTTAGAACACTGAGAAGAATCGGTAATTTAGTATTCTAAAATGTTGAATCCAGAGCGACATTTGCTTGATCATAGTAAATAGGATATATTTTTTTCACTTTACCAACTATCAAACAAATACCTGAACTGTGGCTCTCAAACCAAATGCTTTAACTGCAACCATAATGTTAGGATTTCCAGCCCATCTTCATGCTGGTTCCATTATCAACTCCTTTTCATCCGTTACATACACTTTCATTCCTGGTATAGGGAGACCAAGAATGAGCAGTGCCACAATCAGCAATATGAAATTAAAACAATGGGAAATGCAGAAAATACATAGTTATGTCTATCAAAAATCACCAGAAACAACAAGAAGATTTATAATAAACCTGCAGGGCTCAAAACAGGGGCTCCAAAGTTTATCACATTAGGCACCACTTGACTCTAGCTTAAGTGGTTAGGTGTGTGTTGTTTAAGAGGTCAGTAGTTCAAACCTCAGCAAGTAATTTAACAAATATTAGGTTTGGGTAACTATTTATTGTTTCTTGTGTGTGTAAGTATACCACATACAATAGAGCATAGAGTGGAGAAAAATTCACAAAAAAGCAAAATCTTTAAAATCCGGAAGAAAATAATGCTCAAGAAGAAATACTTTCCCAAGGAAGCATCATTACTCAGATAAGGAGGAAATCTTATATTTTTAATAACTTTTAGTTTGAAACCACAAGTGTTAACTCCGTCTATTAATATGTTCTTATTAAAACTTCAATAAATAAATGCACATAAACAAGAGACTATGGAGGTCACCATGTATCTATTCACACCTAAGCTTATGAACTTGACTAGTCATAAACTTCCTTTCAATATGGTATGATTTCTTTCACCATAATTTGATTGGTGAAAGAAAACTTGTCACCATTGCATAAGATTATATATATTATGTATATTTGTAGATAACAACTTCACAATAGATTTCAAATATATACTGAACGTGGCAAACTATCATTTGGTCTCAGATAAGTTACTCCTGAAGTTGAGGTTAATACCATAATATTTGAATTGCAACATATAGCTAATTACAAGAAAACAACCATAATATCTACATTATATATATGTATATAATGACCTGAGTATTACAAGTAACAAACTACCTTTGTTTTTTTCTCCTCGCCTATGAAAAGCAATCTGACATATGGATTGGTATGGTACTTTCCTTCTACATCTTCAGCTTCGTGAACTATATTTACAAGGAGTGGACTTTCCATCACCAAAATTCATATCTGCCACTTGCAGTATCTTAAACTCACCATTGGACCCAAATCTAATCTTCTTTTGCTGATGGGTATTGTTCGGTTGGGCAGCTAAAACACCGGTTGGAAGCACGACACTGAAGCTATTAACAACACCACAAACATTATACTAAGATTGAAATAAAAACCACAACAAGCTAATAACAAGATATAATACAAATTCTTTACGAAATAAAAACTAGAAATGTATATAATTTGACAATCAAAATTATTTCAAAATATAAAATAAACAATTTAAGACATTTAACTTACTGTTTCAATGAACTGTGAGACTCGTCTCATACCCTCGAGTTAGAAAGAGGGGTTGAGAAGAAATCTGTCGATGGAGGGCTGGAACAGAGTGAACGGCTGTCGAGATGAAAGTTGCTGGTGGAATAGAGTGAAAGGTTGTCACCAAAAATGAAGAGAGTCCTCGCACATTATCGGGAGAGGGGGAAATGGGTCAAACTGCCGATGGAGCTGTTGATGGATGACTGGAACCGAGTGAGAGAGGGAAATTTGCTGAAGATAATCAATTGAGAAAGGGAAAGTGTAGAGAAATGATGGTGGTTCAGAGAGAGGTGAGGGTTCAGAGAAACGATGGAGGAGGGTTAATATTATTTTTCTAAGTTTTTTATTTTATTGGGTGAAAAAATTCTTTTACATTAATTGAGCCATTTTTTTGCCTCCATTTTAACTTTACCCAGCCATTTTCTTTTTTTGGTTTCCCTCCATTTTAACTTTACAGCTTTCTAACTTTTTAGGTTACCTATTATAATACTTTTCCAATTAGCTTATAATTATGTATTATAGAAAGAGGTATTTGGTGTAGTGAGTAGAACTGACTAACCTTCTCACAAGATGTTTTGTAAATGGATCCGCTAAGTTCACACTTGTCTTAACATATGAGATCAATATGATTCCACCTTGAATCAATTGTCTCACATATTCCATTATACACACTATTATATTCTCTAGCTAGTGCGATTTGGATATCACAATGTATTGAAATTGTTGATACCATATCTGAGGTTAAAGGTAGATCCATCATGAAATTCCTGAGCCACTCGGCTTCTTTGCTGGTTGCTGCTAAAGCTATAAGCTCTGCTTCCATGGTTGAGTGTGATATACACATTTTCTTCTTGGAGCCCCATGAGATTTAGCATCGGAATATCCTTCAAGTATCTTTGGAAAATTTGTATAGTGAAGACTATACTCTTTGGTACCCTTAAGATAACCGAGAATTCTCTCAATAGCTTTCCAATGCTTGATACTTGGATTGTTAGTAAACATACTAAAATGCCATTTTTAACAGAATCAGGCCTATAAACACATTTAATACACTTAAACATGCATTAATAGCCATATCGTAATATTACTCATATAATTCACATAATCACACACTTATAATCACGATTAACACACATAAAAATCCAACTATGCCCTCCTGGCACAGTAATCAAGGCACTAAGCCTTATTAGCACATTTGGGACATTACAACTATCCCCTCATCAAAATTTCGTCCTCGAAATTTATTTAAACATCTTAGGATATTGGTCTCGCACATTTTACTCTAACTTCAGAGTCACATTTTTTACCTTGTTATTTCTTTGTAACAACCTCACTAAAGCAACAGTCTTATTCAATAAGACTTTATCTCTTCTCTCCAGGATTTCCACTGGCTTTTCCTTACACAATAATTCCCACTAAAATTCTAGGGTCTCTTCATCCAAACAGGGGTAGTAATCGACACCTCTCTCCTTAGCATTGTCACCAGTAACACCTTATGAGCCTCTACCCATGCTGGGGTAAGGCTAATCTGGAGGCCCCTGGCCTAATCCTTGTTAGGACCTCAAAAGTCTAACAAACCTAAAGTCAAGTTTGATATTTCCTTCCAAATTTTCTTATCTTTTAATCAACAATACACGGAGAGCCACATGGCCTCCTATTCTGGAACTTCACGTCCCCATATTTAAATTTGTGAACTTTTATGCCCCTTCAATAAAGCAGATATTCTTGCTAACAATCCTTAATACCTTCATTGGTCCTCTGGACCATTTCAGATCTGGAATACTTCCTATCTCTCATTTAATTTCCCTGAAATGTGTAATTCTCATTTCCTATCTCAAAATATCTTATCCAGAGTCACTCTGGCAATCGACCGGTATTCATCACAGTGACAATCCAATCAAGGGATTGTACTTACCTCAATGTCCCTAAAACTTATATATTCAAAGTAAAATGCTTAAAGTCTGAGTTGTTCCTTCAGTTTGTCAGTCTGTTTGAAGGTAACCAATAATTCAAAATCCCACTATTATACTCATTTCCCTACTGAGGAAATAAATAAAGGGTTTCAAGCCAACTCTATCAACTCTGGTGCCCCACGGAGACGTACAGTCTCCTTTCACATATACTCATTCTTATGATAACTCGCTCACAAAAGAAAAAAAATGTGTTAACTTAATACGTCGAGTCACAGCTTCTAATACTCAATCATCTTACCAGCAATCTAAGGTGATCCACCCATATGGTCCATAATTATATCCCTCCATGCTAACTATGGGATGCCCTAGAGTCATAATAGCATATATGGATTCTGATATTTATTTCTCACTTGCTGAAAGGTTAGGCAGTCAGCCCCCCCCCCCCCCTCGGTATACAGATTTGAGTCTTAAAACACATTCAAATTTCCTGGATATAACAAGCATGAGGGGTGGTATAAGAATCATCCAAAATCTCCACCTTGATGCCAGCATCCATCAGAACACATATCCGATCCTCATTTCTTAATCTATCCATGTTAAAATAGTAGGGTTCTTAGCCATTCCTACAAAATCTCCTTTATGCATTCCATTGTTTGTAGAGGTATATCTACCAATTATCAATCACGAATTCTATACCAATCCTGGTCGTTTCCTTATCTAACCTTGCTGTGATCTGTTGCGAATCATACAACTGACATGGACCTATCCAAATCAAGGCATTAACCTCCACGTTGGTTTTCCCTGTGTAATTAAGGATTTCACTGTGAGTCATTCAACAGTTCACCACCAAAATATTTATCTCAAATTCAACCTCTATGGGTGACAAAACGCTTTAACTTTTGTGGTAGTGTATGCACTTCTTTTCGATAAGTGTCGTCAGCTCGTCCTAATGACAGCTATCTGGCATTACTGTCTACTCAATGTTCTGTATAAACATCCATGTTCTTACTCCTTTAACTAATGTGGAGCATGAACAATCACCTTTCCAGTCTACACACGGGCACACCCTAGCCCCTGACGCACCATTCCATGAACTCCTCATTTTTAAACAAGGACAATGTCTATTGTACCGTCCTTATATATCAGTCCATCACATGCTTATACTAATACCATAGCATGATAATCCACCATTATTTCAACTTTTGAAAATCTGGTACGCAACTATCCATTCAGAAAAACTTTAGGTCCTTATGTTACTTCAATCAAGAGTATGGCAGTCCTTGAAGATGCTTCAAGTAAAGGCTGATGTGTTTTGCCAGTCCCATAGTACTTCTAACCTCTAAAACGTTCCCTTAGAAAATTCCTTACTGCTTCTATCTTAACTAAATCATGCATGATCCCATCACTTCCATAATGTGACCTTGAATATCATCTGGAGAAATCGGAACTTATCCCTTCTGAAACCTTACCTGTAATCCCCGCTTCCTCAGCCTCAGTAATATCAGTGAAATTGTTACCCAGATTATATTTCTAACTAGAAGTACTCCAAAACATTCTCAATTGATCCAAATACGACTTGTCCAAATCATCCTTGTACCCTCTACTTGCTGAATTTACGTGGGCCGCTGGAGCTTTGGTTAGTTCAAGAGCCTTCACTAAAAAATCCATCACATCATACTTGGTGTGAGAAGTAATTCTTGAAATGTCTCCTTCCTTGATCCACAGCTGGTAATAACCAGATTGATGGTAAACTCCTAAGAGTAATGTCTTACTTTGTGTTGAGGGTGATAACTCATCAACGAAGTTAAGTTAGAAAAATCAAAGTCTATTGCTTATCAATGAAGAACTTCAACTATATAATCAGAAACTTAGAAACTTAGAAACTTAGAAAATAGTTGCAGAAGAAAAATGGGGAAAAGAACTTGCATTCCTTTGTTGTCTCAAGTTACAATGTTTTTTCCAACCCCCTCAATGTTGAAGTGGGGTTCCCTTTATAGTGGCCCCTGATACATTATGGTCCAAGGGACCAGATTGTACACAAGTATAGTGTCAGGAGAGTGGTATCAAGTGTAGTGGTGTCGGCTTTAGTACATGGTCAGAGTCTATGGGAGCACCTATACTTTAGTACCCGATTGTGCCCCCACTACTTGCCCAGTACGAGTGTCAGAGATTGGCTGGTGAGGACCACAACAGGTACCTCACTTGTACGACCACTACTTGTCTGGCGTGGGCCTTGTGACCATACTCTAACTCCTCTTAGTTTGTGAGGGTGCTCCGTACTTCTTCTGACTTAGCGCCGAATCATTATGAGGCTCCCCATGTCCTTCCTTAATCGCGTGCTAAAGAGGTTCTTGATTTTATTCCTCGTGAGGCTCACAGCAAGAGAAGTGCCCCGTTGGTGGCGCTTATCTCAAGGAGAGAGATAAGGCCTCTTCAACGAAACCCGATACGCATACGGCGCGAGACACCTTGGGGAGGCTATCTCTCGCGAGGCCCTTAGGGACACGATTGTGGAAAGGCAAGGTGAGGGTGTTGTATGATGCGCGAGGCGCGAGACACCTCCTCTCGCGAGGCGAGAGGTCGTCTGGGGCAGGCGCGCAAGGCATGGCCTTGCTAGGTGCGCTAGGCATGAGACACCTCCTCTCGCAAGGCCATCAGGCGCGCGCGCGCGAGGTGCGAGACGCCTCCTCTCGTAAGGCCATCAGGCGCGCGCGTGAGGTGCGAGATGCCTCCTCTCGTAAGGCCATCAGGCGCGCATGCGCGAGGCGCGAGACGCCTCCTTTCGCGGGGCCATCTAGGGCAGGCGCATGAGACGTGGCCTTACTGGGTGCGCGAGGCGCGAGATGCCTCCTTTTGTGAGGCCATCAGGCATGCACGCGCGAGGTACGAGACGCCTCCTCTCGAGAGGCCATCAGGAGCGCATGCGCAAGGCGCGAGACGCCTCCTCTCGTGAGGCCATTTGGGCAGGTGCGTGAGGCATGGCCTTGCTGGGTGTGCGAGTCGCAAGATGCCTCCTCTTGCGAGGCCATCACGAGCGCACACACGAGGTGCGAGACGCCTCCTCTTGCAAGGCCATCTGGGGCAAGCGCGTGAGGCATGGCCTTGCTGGGAGCACGAGACGCGAGACACCTCCTCTCACGAGGCCATCAGGCGCGCGAGGCATGGCCTCGCTAGGTGCACCAAGAGGGGGCTGGTGCGAGACAATGGTGGCTCGACGGCATCGCAGCTCAACCATGTAATTAGGCGCTTATGGGACCTTAGCACGTGCTTTGGGTTCTTTACAAGCATGGAATTTTGAGCATCCACACTTGCCCCCCAGTCTGGGAGAGGGCCTTCAGGTGCTCTGGTAGACTCTTCTCTTTGGTTCTTATAAATAGGCCTCCAAAGCATATGTGGTGTTTTTGATTGTCCTTGTTATTACTTGAAATTGAATACGAGCCTATTACTTTGCTTTGCGGATCCTAGTGTAGGTGCCAAGCTCCCTTTTTGACCATGGATCAGGCCTTAGGTTCGATGGTTAAGATGAGCCTGTGGCGCCTATAAATAAGCCTTCATATCTAGCCTATTATTTACACCTTACCTCTTTTGCTTAGTGGTTTTGAGATCCTTGCTCCTTTCAAGAGGTAAGGGGTTCATCCCTCACAACCTCACTCTTGCTATCTTTTCCTTTTTATTTTATATATATTTGAGTTCATTTCTTGTATGTCTATATCCATGCAGGTATTTGAGGACTAAAACACCTTTTTCCTTTGTTTTTGCAGACGCGTACTTTCGACCACTTGCCTCTCTTTAACTGTGATGGTGCTTTTGGCCCTCAACCTCCTTTTGACCATGACAACACCCAATTTTACTTGCTTGAGGTATACTTTCTTTCTCCCTTATGTTTATTGGGTCCAAATTAGCACCACTCGGGATGGGGTACTTTGGCCTGTGCTCATCGCGAGTTAACCCAGTTGCATGCCCTCATTCATACCCCATAGTTGGTTATTTAGAGCGCTTGTGCCTAGAGGTTTTAATCCCATTCCTTTGTGTTTTGTAGCAATCCTCTCATTTATACGTGAACCCTTTTCGCTTTCAGGACAAGGTCTCATGGCATGTGAAGGACCATTCGACGCTCCTCCGGGGGTTGAGTTTGTTGATTTGTCTTCAGACTCGGAGTCCCCCGAGGACAACCCTCACCAAGACTACGGCACCTTAAGGCAGGCTCCTATTCGTCAACTTGAGCATATGGGTGAACTTAGTCATAAAATCTGGGTGGTAGAGAGCGAAATAGACTCAGTTTTGAGGGGAGACGGAGTATCTTTCCCCCTTGACTTTAACGACCATGTAGCAAACCTTAGGGTGACCCTTTTAGATTTGCAGATGGAGTTGGAGTTTATGGAGGGAAATCTCCCGCCTGAGCCTCCTACCCCGTTTTCCCCTAATGAATGTCATGGGGTCGTCCCGTCTTCTCCTCAACTCTTGTTCTTGGTCTACCCTTGCTTAGCACTTTCACACTCGGTGCCTCGGTGGAAGACCCTTGTTGGGAAGAAAAAATGGAGGGTAAAGTGATCTGTTTCCACCTCGCCTTTTTTTATTGGTTTTGTAGATATGCCGAAGAAAGCGTGGTGACAGGTGACCACTAAGAATCAAGACACTGGCCCCCATTGGCATCCACCCTAGTGTCCCATGTGTCTGAAAATAAATTGTTGGAATTAGCGCAGAACTACCGTGTTAGCCCAGAATACAAATTATATGTTCCTTCAAACAAGTGTCGGGCTGATCGCCCAAGTCTGGGTTATGTGGCCATGAGCGAGCATATCTTGAAAGTGGGTGGCACAATCCCATTACACCCGTTTTTCATCATGGTTCTCAATCATTTTGACCTTGCTCTGCTCTAGTTGGCGTCCAACAGCTGGCTGACCTTGAGTTGCCTCTTTATTGCGTATATGGAGCACTTTGAGCGTGCTCCCACGGCCCAAGAGGTGCATTTCATGTACAACCTCATGCCCTCTCCTAAATCCAAAGGCTTTTATTTCCTACAAAAAGCCAATTCTTCGGTCTCTTTGATAGAGGGTTCTATATCCAACCCAGGGTCTTGGAAGCAGGACTTCTTCTTTGTGAAGGGTCCCCTCTCTGTTCGTGAGCACTTTCGCTGAGCTCCTAGTAAGTACTTCAAGTTTTTTTTTTATTAATTTTTTTGGAACTTACTGTTTTGGAACTTATATTCGTGTCGGAAACTGTGTTGATTGTGCAGAGAATTTCACCGTGCCTGAAGTTCTCAGGTTGGAGGCGGATGCAATGGATAAATTTCTCGAGGCTGACCCTACCAAAAAAATGGTTGAACGTCTCTTTACCGTGACCAACCTCAGCCATCACAAGTTGTCCTCAGTTTTAGAGCCTGAGTTGTTGTGGACTATTTCTGGAATGTGGAAGAAAAAGGTTGTTTTGGCTAAACCTTACTTGGATGGGGGTGAGGCAGAGTGTGTGCCAGAGGGGGTCTCCCCAGGACATAGGAAACCCCACCAACAATATTTGTCTCCCTACGGGTGCCCTCCTTTAGCCCCTACAGACCATGACATGGCCTCCCACTCCCATGATCATCAGGCCATGCCGAAGGGCTTCGTCTGTCCCTATTCTGAGCACTTTGATGATTTCCCTCAGGCTTCCCTTGATCCTGGTCCATCGGGGGTTCATTTTTTCGATCTTCCTGTGCCCCTTCCTGGTCCATCGGGGGCTCATTTTTTCCGATCTTCCTGGGCCCCCTCCTCCTTCGGTTAGTGGGTCATCGATCCCTACCCAGCCAAGCGACCTCTTATGGGCAACGGTATGTCCAGGTCGCCACGGATCTTCCTGAGGCTGATTGGAGAGGTCTTGGGAGTTTTTCCATGTAGGAGCTCGGGGAGACTCTTGTGCGTTCCGCCACTTGGGTGAGTTCATGCATCTTATGTCGGCCTTATCTCTTTTCTCTCTTTTTTTTTTTGCTTATCATCGTTATTGTTATTTTTCTTGAGCAGACCTATACAGTGACTCAGCGATTTGCCTACTCGGCTCAGGATCTTTCCGCGTCGAATACTGAAAGGGACCGTCTTATAGTCCAGGTCCAGGGGCTTGAGAGGGAGCTTTCTGAAACCAAACTTAAGCTGGAGAAGGCCCTGGCGAAGGCCTCTTCATCATCAAAAAAGAAGAAGAGGGCGATTGCCAAGGCCGTGATGCTGCAGGAGAAGGTCACTTGCTTGGAGGCCGACCTTTAGGGTGCAAAGGCTACCATCGCAACGTTGCATGGGAGGGTCGCTTCCTTAGAGGCGGATAAGGCTGACATTGAGTATAGATCCATAGAGCGCGCCCTCTATGGGGTATGGAGGCAAAATCCAAACTTCGATTTTTCCTCCTTTGGTGAGCATGCCATTGCCAGGGCGACTGAGTGGAACGTCTACGGCAGGAGGCCTTGAGATTGTCATTCTGCGTTGTTTGTCGTTTCAGTCCAATGTGGTTTTATGCTCATTTGAGCCTTATTTTGCTTGTAATTTCTCTAAGTCCTGTTACATTATCAAAACTCTTTTCTTTTATATATATATATATACATATGTGATCATTCATCTTTATTCCTCTATGTTAGAGGTCCTTTTGAGCCCCCACAATGGGGTTCGAAAGGTTCTCTTTTTTACTTATCAGGCTTGAGATCCTTTGGAGCCCATGCGAAGGGGTTCAATAGGTCCCACTTTGGTGCCTCTTGATTGTACCTATAAGGATATATTGACCCCTTGGGTTCTAGTTATCTTTATATATATTTTTGTGCGCGCTTATTATCTTTTGCGAGAAACGTCCTTCTCGTCGTTATTCATAGTACTATTTTTGCAAGGGTCTCTTTTAGGACACTTTTTGGCTAGACGGCTTGGTGGCCGCTCTAGGCTTGTTGGTAGGTGCTTCTCCTGGGGCACTTCCTCTTGTGGAAGCATTTACTCTTATTAGGATGCTTTTCTTGTAGGACCTTTTGACCTCCTTGATGTTCATAAGGGTAGCTAATCCTTGTGAACTCAAGCGATGTCTTACAAGGTCTTCTTCTTTATTTGTAAGGGGGGGGGGGGTCCTTTTAGGATCCTGATATAAGGGGTCCTTTTAGGATCTCTTTTATAAGGGTTCCTTTTAGGGTCCTCCTGCTAAGTGGTCCTCTTTGGATGAGGTGTCCTTTTAGGATCTCTTTATAAGGGGTCCTTTTAGGATCCTCCTGTAAGTGGTCCTCTTAGGATGAGGGGTCCTTTTAGGACCCTCCTAATAGAGGGGGTCCTTTTAGGATGAGGGGTTCCTTTAGGACCCTCCTGATAGAGGGGGTCCTTTTAGGACCCTCCTCTTTGCTATATATCTTGCCCCCCAAGTGGTTGGCAAGATTTATCTTGGAAAGCACTTTGATCATTCCATTCATCCATCTCGATAATCATCTTGGTTAAATAAGAACTTTTACTACATGTTTGTCTAATGTCACATCATATTCATTGGAAGTAGGTGAAATACATGGTAACTAAATGCGACTTCGTTCTTACAACATATTAAGGAATCTAATTTAGCCTCCTACGTCATAACTATTACATTAGACTTGCATGTTAGAACAATAACACTCTTGCCTCAGACATGGGGGTCTCACTGATAATATTTTTTTAGATGCTCTGCGTTCCATGCTCTAGGTACCATGGTATCATCCAAGCGTGCAATATTGTAGGTGTTAGGGGGCACAACCTGGGAAACTTGATAGGGTCCTTCCCAGTTTGGGCAGGACTTTCCGTAACACGAGGTCTCCAACTCTGAATGCTCTCTCTCGTACCCTCGAATTATAGTATCTCGCGGCTCGTTGTTGATATGTAGCTAGCCTAAGTTGTGCCTTGCCTCTCTTAGTTCCAATAGGTCCAAATTCCCGGCCAATGCTGCAATATTATCCTGGTCATCATACGCTTGAGTGCGGATGGAGTTAATCTTCATTTCTATTGGAAGGACAGCCTCGAATCCACAGGCTAAGGAAAAAGGCGTCTCTCCCGTGGTGGAATGAGGTGTGGTCCTGTACACCCATAGCACATTGGGTAGTTCTTCCATCCAGGCCCCTTTCAACTTTTCCAACTTTGTTTTCAAATTCCTTTTTAGGATTTTGTTGATGGCCTCCACTTGTCCATTGGCTTGTGGGTGTGCCACAGCAAAGAAACTCCTCTTGATTCCTTTTTCCCTGCAATATTCCTCGAATACTCCTCCTTCAAATTGCATCCCATTGTCAGAGACTATCTTGTAAGGTACTCCAAACCTACAGACGATAAATTTGTTGACGAAGGTGGTGATTTTCTTAGCCGTTATGTTGACTAGAGGCTGCTGCTTTACATTTGCCAGAGAGTCAGCCTTAATCCAAGTTGCTTGAGAAGCCCTAAATGCTCTCTTGAAATCGGCAGAAAAACCCTTCCATGAGCTGATTGAATGCCTCTTGTACTGACAGGAGCCTTTTCATTAGCTCCTCCATCTAATCTAACCTTTTGAGGGTTAGGTCCTTGGTTCCTTGGTTATTCTGGGGCTGTTCAACAGCTCCCATCCCATCGTACGTGTTTGGCGAGTTGTATTCCCTCCAAGTTCGGGCATGGTTTAGTGGGACATTCCCGTTATCATGTACTTTGGAAGGACCTCCCCCTTGACGATTGTAACTAACTCCTTCATTTCGGGCTGAATTTCTTCTCTATGAGTTTAGGCAAACTCTCAGATCAACCTATGGATCGAATTGAGGACTCTAAGCTGAACTCAGGTGATTTCTCAGATCGCCTTCGGACCTGCCACTTCGATGGCTTTCTGTCCAATAACTTCCATTAGCGAAGCTCACTGCTCATGGCTGAGGCTGAGGATCTGGATTATTGACACGTGTCCATGGGACATAAGTAGGGGAAGCCGGAGGAGGATTTCTCCTGCTGTCCCCATAAGTAGGAATGTCCCGTGCAAAACGAGGCAGTTTCGGATGTCTTATGGGTGATGGGGGATGCCTGGCTGGCGAGGCATTTCTTGTCCCATCAGGGCGAACTAAATTAGCCCGCGGTGACTCTGCTCCACCATTTCTAGCTCTTTGTGTCTGGTGATTCGATCGTGACGCAGGAGGGTTGGTCGGAACATTTTGTCTCTATGAGCCTGCTCCAGCTCCTCCTCATGGGTTGCCATGGGTATTCCCAAGCACATGCAACGATGGTACCGAACTTGGGGTCACGGCTCTAACTGTTCGATTGACCTGCCGATGACCTCTGGGAGAGCCACTAGGCTGAGCATTTTGGCGATCTCGCGCTGTGGGCACAGAACTTGGGGTGGCAGTTCTGACTGACCGACTTGGTTTGGATCAATTATTCCTGTGGGACTTATGAGACCCACTTTGCCTCTTTCCAACATTAACGTCGGTTGCAAGAAGGGCTAACCGAGCCAAAACCTCCTCGATTTTCATGTTTGCCTTAGCAAGATGTTCCTTAACTACATGTTTTCCAGTTCTACTACAGTTAAGTAGTCTGGGTTTGGATTCGGCGACAATGATGCCAAACTCCCAGTATCGCCGTGGCCCACCGGTTGCTTTCTCGGTCGTTGCTGAACTTCAGGGCCATGCTCATTTGAAACAGCAGTATGGTGGGCCCCTTGCCCACCAGGCTGTTCCATCTCATTATCATGCATCGAGCGAGTGACCATCGTGATGAGATTTGATTGGGATTTTGATGAAAGCACTAATTTTCCTCTCAATGAAAGCACCTGTTGATGGGGTTTTTCGCCAACAGTGAATTAAGAAAATAACAAGGTTGAATCAAGAACACTGGTCTTTTTACGTGGTTCAGTGGTTAAAATCCACCTATTCCACGAGTCTATATTATGACTGCTTTTCTCTCTCTATTTTGATAGAGTTTTGGTATTACAAAATAATCCTCCCCTTTCCTGTCCAATATTCTCAGTATTTATAGAGAAATTCCTTGCACAGGTTTGGGTAACCGTGTGAGTCAATCACAAATTTACACATTTATTACATTTAATATGAAATATTACTATTTATACTAGATTATGATCTGATCATGAAATATATAGTCTCCTAATATCTGGGACATTAAA
This sequence comes from Humulus lupulus, assembly GCF_963169125.1. NCBI lineage: Eukaryota > Viridiplantae > Streptophyta > Magnoliopsida > Rosales > Cannabaceae > Humulus > Humulus lupulus. Next base: position 119,015,532 of record NC_084794.1, read on the forward strand.
TATCACAGGCTGGCCATAAATGATCGTATACAGTATCCGAGTCTTCGGGAATCCGCAGATCTTCAAATTACCCCGAGCTGGATATACCGTCGAGCTCGTACTGAGGAGGCCGTGCCTTATAAATATTATAAGCTTGCACTTATCAATTTATGCATCCCTAGCTCGTACAACCATCATGAAAATCGTGTTGTCTATATGGAAAATACATTAACTCCTTGGCTATTTCTTCCATGCATTTATTTGCCAGTTGTACACGATCTGAGTGAAAGACCCATGCTGAAATTAGGATACACATAGGGAAACCCTAATTGATGTGGGCGACACACTCACTGTACAGTGAGTGTGTGGCGCCACACACAGGGATTCCCCATCCCTGGGATTTGAATTTTGAATTTTAAATTATTTGTTTAATCAATTATTTAATTATTCTTGTTAAATATAATTTAAACAAATAATTAAATATAAATATCAGATCAGTTTTAATTTGAATTTTAATAAAATAAAGATTAATTAATTAGATTAATTATCTTTATAAATCTAATAGTATGATACGTTTAGAGAAGGGATATTCATTAAAAAAAAATTAAGCGATTAAAAATTAGACTCTCTCTCTAAGAAAAGTGATAGTTTTCTCAAACTTGGAAACTATTCAACTCCTCTTCTCTTAGTCAAACCTCTCTAGATCTCATGTGTTAAGTACATATAGAGAGTCACATAAATCAACATTTTGATTCCTGTGTGCCCACACACGTCTCTGCGAGTTTGGGGATTGGTCTGGAAGATCAAGGTGTGAGCTTTCAGAACATTGGATAGAAAGATCGTTGGTTTTATACAAAAATATTCAATGACACTTGATAGGCTACAAGAGGTAATCCTTGATCTATTTTGTATGTGATTTAATATTTATATATGTGTATGATTCTGGTTGGTATTAATAATTATTAAAAAAGGTCCATATATTCCGCTGCGTACCTCAGATTTGATCATTTAATACCAACAAGAACTCCCCGAGCAACCTCCGTCGTTGCCTTCTTAGCCTCCTCCATGGCCTTTTGAAACTCTTCAGAGGTCTTGAGGGCAGCCTCATCGAGCTCTCGAGAGTGTTTCTGCTCAACTTCCAAGGCGACCTGAAGGTGAGTGAGCTCTTCTAGAGGGGCTCAGTTCTTTTCCTTGGGAACCACTATCTTGTCATGGGCACGCTGGAGTTCATATGACTTCTCCATCATGATGTCGCCTAAGTGTTGACAAGCCAAGGAAAACTTTACAAAAAGAAAAATTAGTTCAAGAAGTGTGGCGAGTAAATAAAACTTGAGAAAAGGTGACTTACCCGAACAGTGGCATGCCGACATGAAACAATGAGAGAGGCCTCATTGTTGTCACCCAACTGGGCAAAGCTACGAGCGGTCAGATCGCACATGGTGGAGCTCACCCCCTGGAGGAGCTCGGCTGCAAGAGGGGTGACAACTTCCCCTAGCTTGGTAGAGAAAAGAGTCTCCACCTCAGCCCATTCTATTGGAGGTACGATAGGTTGCTCTCTCAGAGGCTTCAGTTGCCATATGGCCTTCATTGTTTCATGAAGGAGTTTGTTTCCCTCTGTCATCCTCGCATCAAAATGCTGGAGCATCGCCAGGTATTGCTCCAGCAGGTCTCTCTCATACCTCTTGTTGTATACCAGGGCTCAGGGGCGAGAACCCAACTCCTGTTGGTCCGAGCATTGGACCACTTCACTAGCCTCTTGGGGCAAGTCTGCCGTGTGAACATCAGAGGGAGAAGAGGAAACCCTTTGCCTCTTAGCTAGTGTAAGAGAGTCGGGATCCTTCCGAGAACACAATGGTTCTCTGGCAGTCGCTCCCATCCTTAGGGTTGATCGGGAAATATAAGCTAGCCCCATGTGATATGCAAGAACAAAGAAATTGTTAGCACAAATTCAAAAATGGAGACATAAAACAGTATTATAGGCTTCTCGGAAGCCCGCCATAAGTTATGTCTTGGTGCAAGCATTGGAGGTGTCTAGCTGTATCTCCCATCTCACAACTCAAGTTAGTGCCATATTGACAAAACTAGTTGGAAATGAAGGATGTCACACGATCTATGACTTTAAAGCCCTGAGAAGGTAATTGTCTCCTTGGGTAGCGAAGATAGACGTCTATCAGATCTAGGTAATCCTAAAACTCTTACATAGTCCAATGTCAGTGCGCAATCTGGCCAATATGGAGAAATGTGGGAGAAGCCCAAACATGCTCAAGACTTAACCTATCCCCTACGTGTGTGCCATGGTATAGAGTAAGAGGAGATTTACCTGGGGCAAGATGAGAAACCTCCTCCATCCCCATCTAGAGTTCCTTCTCGAGCTCCCGATCTCCTTGGGCTTCTCGAGCTACTTCTGCATCCTGGATATTGTCCAACCACTCCTTCTGTAGCTGCCGATTCAGCATTTTCAGGGCCTGCCCATCAATATAATTGATGTGTCGAGAAGTTGGCAACTAGGACTTCTTGGATTGGCCATATTTGTTGAGCTCTAGGTTGATGATTTTCTGCCCCGCACAAAGTCTTGACCCGATGAGGTTTTCCTCCGTCACCAAAAAGTCGAGTTCCAGGTCTTGCTCTGGAAGGGATTTCATTTTCTAGAGATGGTCCTAAAAAATTTGGACATATGGAGTCCAATGGAAGGGACCTATTCAAAGGAATGACTAAGTATAGAGCACAAAGTGATCAAGAAAACAATGAAAAAAGAGAATGGTAGGGTAGATACACACCAACCCTGGAGAAGTCGAGGATCAAGGTTGGGTTATTACGGGTCGAAAAACCCATTCGTGAAGAAGAAGGCATCCTTGTAGTCCCGAGAATGGTTCTCGTTGGGGTGGGGAGCCTTGTAGTCGGGGGATGAGGTGGCGTACTTTATCAAAGCATAGTACCCATCTCGATTGATCTTCTTCCTTAGGGTGGTACGGAAGCTGTAGAAGTACAGGATCTTCGCCGGAGAAGGTGCGGGCTAGTTCCTCTTCCAATACAAAACACACATCCCCATGAGCAAATGATAGGTGGTGGGAGATAGTTGAAAGGGAGCTATCCCTACAAACTTTTGGAAGTCCACAAAATATTGATGCAGAGGCAGGGTGGCCCCAGCCATCAAGTGGGCTTGGCTCCAGGCGCCGAAACCATTAACGTTGTGGTGTGCCCTCTTGGATTCACGATAAAGGCGCACCAGACATTCTTGCCCAATCGCATAATTCCTCATGATGGCCTCCAAGGCCTCGAGGTTTTGAAGCAAGGTGCGGTACTCCCCCACTTCAAACCCATCAACCTCGTACAACTGAGTGGGGTGTGGAACAGGGGCTCAGTTGACTTCTTCCACGGTTAACCCCCCTTAGACTGGTATCACTTGCCTCACCACTGCTTGGTCATCAAGATGGACAACCAGTTCCCTAACTAGTTCTCGGGCTTCCGCCCTCACGCCATCTTGTTGTACACAGTGTTCTCGGGCCATGTCGATGACTTACTTATCAATGTGGTAAAAGCCTTGTTTTTGTAGCAATCGTAGTTCCTCGGACATTTGAGACAAAAAACAAGTAGTTAGAATTTTGACTAAAGAAAAGAAGGCCAAAACACGAGAAACCCTAAGACTACTACTCGGGGATAAGAGCATTTCTAATAACTTGGGGTGTCCTCGGGGCCAAAGAGTCGGCATCGGAGAACACCATTGGATATTTTGAACACCGTCAGAATTTGGGAATTTTCCAGATTCTGGTTGAATGCCTAGAGAGGCAAAAGTTGCCTAAGGTGTACAATAGGCCATTTTGACCACTTCTAACATAAAAATGTGCCTAAAAAGACCTATAAGAGGTCAAAATAACCCTTCAAGTGCCACAAAAAGCATGTTCAAAAGGATGCACCTAAACTCTCAAATTAATCAACGGAAACATGAAGCCAAACGCAAAACCAGTAAATACTTAATCGAGATAAAGTGTCAGTAGGTGTTGAAGCGAGACCGAACTTTGAAGAATCGCTTGTCGTTCACCTTGAAATAAGAAGAATCTCGCCAACCGTCCAGAATTGCTGAGAAAGCCTAGAAACGGTTGAAGGTCTAGGAAGTGTGAGAAAGAAGAGAGAGCTTTTGAGTTTGGGGTATTTTTAATTTCAAATGGTTCAGGTGAATACTGAGAGGCAGTTTTCAAATTTTTATACTCACAAAACTTGGGGTGAAAGTAAATCCACCCTGACCGTTAGATTATCTACGATGTAGGTACTCGAGAATGATCCAGCAGTCAATATTCAAAATGCATGGATCTTGATCATTAGCATTGAAAAAGGACGCCTTAGGTATGGGGCGAAGGGACGCCTAGTGTATAGAATGGACGTTTTGGGTCATGGAGTTGACCCCTCATTAATTACATGGATTGGACCCAGCAATAGGGAGTTAACATGTGGCTTGACTTTCTAGAGTGATGTCAGGGGAAGCCCAAACGTCTCCCCCCGAAGACCTTTTCAAATTACTCCTCATTCTAAGTCTCCAGTGTCTAAGGACGAGTGAAGATGTGGGGAAAATGTTGTCCATGTTTTCACCATCAGACACGTGGCAATTCTTAGTAATTAATGACAAGAAAAATCATGAGGTTCTCGAAGTGTGAAATCTTCCATGAAACCCAAACCAACCAAGATGTGGATGTCTCCAAGTGAGGCCATGTCCCGAGGTCTGTCCTCGAAGCGAGGGTGTCTCCAGGTGAGGCCACGCCCCGAGCTAATCTCCTAGTCATGGATGTCTCCAAGTGAGGCCATGCCCTGAGGTCTGTTCTCGAGGTGAGGATGTCTCCATACGAGGCCTTGTCCCAAGAGGAACTCTTCACTTGCCCATCTCCCAGATCTAGGATGTTGGTCCTCGAACCTATAGTAGCTGCCAGGTGTCAGTCATCGCAGGTATGGGCCACCAGAAGATCATCTGAAAACTTTTGGTGAGCCTTGATGAGTGGTGTCGAGTTCATACCCTCAACAACTGACACTTTCCATAATGCCGCCTGACATGGGCGAATGTGCGCCACTCCCTGATAGTCAGAGGCATGTTCCCCATAAAGTTGATATGCAACTTTCTAGAATGGGCCCCATACAATCCGCCTGGGTCGTAATCTCTATTTAGTGCAGCCCTATTTTTTATTAATTAAAGATTAATACCCAAGTATGGGGGAATTTGTATTAATGATAGATGATTAACATTAATAACCCCAGCCTCTACAAATAGGGCTGGGGTATCTCCTTATAAAAGATTCAGATTTTTAGAGAGAGAAACTCTGTAACTTAGTGCAATATATACACTGCTTGAGAACCACCATTGAAGCTTGTTGCAAGCTTTAAGCACACTAAATATCAGAGACTTGTGGACTAGGGCTCTTTTATAGTCTGAACAACGTAAAATCCTTGTGTTCTTGTCTATTATTTTCTTTAAATTCTCAGATTAGGTTGATAGTGAAAAAGACCGTCAACATATACAAATACATATTATTAGAAATATTCAAAAAAAATATGTTACACAATTTTAGAAAGTATATATTATGTCATATATATTTATTTTTAAATAAAAAATAAGATATATAAAATTAGGGTGTCAATATACCACTCATTTTCAAAATAAAAATAGTTCATAGTACCACACAATCCTACGTGGAAGGCCTTCCAAGTCGGTCTATAACCAATACCTTCTTCACCACCACTATTTTTTTTCTTCTAAATAATGAATCATACCATACAATCTATAATTAAAGATTTCTACCACATTTTTTAATTTATTAGTAAATAACCACATAAGTATAATGTTTCATTTATTAGTAAACTATTTTATAAGAGAGTAGTTTACTTTCACAAAGAAAAAATGGTTGAATCAAATACGTCATGAGCTACTGACAACGACGATGGCAAGGCTAACCTGTAAGCCACTTGCCTGATCCTTTCCAGGATCTCAAAAGATCCAATGAATCTAAGGCTCAGCTTTCCCTTCTTCCCAAACCTCCTCACCCCTCGTAGTGGTGAAACTCACAGAAACACGTGGTCCCCAACCTAGAACTCCACGTCCCTACGCTTAGGATCAGCGTAGCTTTTCTGTCTGATCTGTGAGGCGAGCATTCGAGCTCGGATCTTCTCAATAGCCTCACTGGTCTTCTGAACCATGTCCGGCCCCAAATACTTCCTCTTACCGATCTTATTCCAATGAATGGGTGATCTACATCTCCTCCCATATAACATCTCATATGGAGCCACTCCAATTGTCGATTGATAACTGTTGTTGTACGAAAATTCAATCAATGTGAGATACTTACTCCATGTTCCCTCAAAGTTGATCACGCATGCCCTAAGCATATCCTCCAACACCAGAATCGTTCTCTCAGACTGTCCATCAGTCTGAGGATGAAAGGTTGTGTTGAACTTCAACTGAGTCCCCATAGCCTTCTGCAAACTACCCCAAAACTTGGAGGTAAAGATAGGATCCCAGTCTGACACTATAGACTTGGGAACCCCATGTAGACGTATGATCTCCTTCACGTACAACTTTGCATACTGATCCACCATATAAGTCGTCTTCACTAGAAGAAAATGAGCAGACTTGGTGTATCTGTCCACTATCACCCACACCGGATCATGAAGCCCTACCGTTCTGGGTAAACCTCTGACAAAGTCCATCGTAATATCCTCCCATTTCCATTCAGGAATACCCAAAGGTTGAAGCAATCCTTCTGGTCGCTGATGCTCAGCTTTCATCTGCTGGCAAGTTAAATATCTGGACACGTATTCTACCACATCCTTCTTCATCCCAGGCCAACAATACAACGTACGTAGATCCTGCTAGATCTTCGTGGTACCCGAATGAAGTGAATACGGCATAGTATGAGATTCATCAAGTATCTCTCGTCTGATCCCCACATCACTCGGAACACAAATCTGACCCTGATACCATAGCAGGCCAACCTCAGAAATAGAATACTCCTTAGCTGTCCCCGCTAGGACATTCTCTCTAATCTCCTGTAACTGAACATCTACCAAGTGACCTTCCTTTATCCGCTGTAGTAGGGTCGACTACAGAGTAATGTTGGCCAACCGGCCCACCACCAACTTTATCCTTGTCCTAGACATCTCTTCAACCAACTCCCTAAAAATCTGAGTGGAACTAAATAACTGCCCCAAGCCCCTCCAGCTCAATGCATCCGCCACCACGTTGGCTATCCTTGGGTGGTAAAGAATATCACAATCATAGTCCTTTACCGACTCCAGCCAATACCTCTGCCTCATGTTCAGGTCCTTCTGTGTGAAGAAGTACTTCAAACTCTTATGACTGGTGTATATTGCACACTTCTCCCCATACAGATAATGTCGCCTGACCTTCAGTGCGAATACCACCGCTACCAATTCTAAGTCATGGGTAGGATACCGCTGCTCATACTCCTTCAGCTGTCATGATGCATAAGCTATAACCTTCTCGTTCTGCATCAACACAGAACCTAAAATCAACCTCGATGCATCACAATATACCACAAACTTTCCTTCCTCCGAAGGAAGACTCAACACAGGCGCATAAATAATTCGCTGCTTCAACGCTTGAAAGCTGTTCTCACACTTGTTTAACCAGACGAACTTCAAATTCTTCCGTGTCAATTCTGTCATCGATGCAACAATCTTCGAGAACCCTTCTATGAAACGCTTGTAGGAAACTGCTAACCTGAGGAAACTTCAAACCTCTGAGGCGTTTCTTGGCCTCGGCCAACCTCTCACTGCCTCCACCTTAGATGGATCCACCTTAATCCCATCTTCACCAACAACATGTCCAAGGAATGTCACTTCTTGTAGCCAGAACTCACACTTCTTAAACTTGGCGTACAACTGGTGCTCTCTTAACCTCTGCAAGACCTGTCAAAGATGTAGCTCGTGCTCTACCTCTGAACTAGAGTACACTAAAATATCGTTGATGAAGAAAATGACGATCTGATCAAAAAAGTCCTTGAACACCCTATTCATTATATCCATGAAGGCTGCTACGGCATTGCTCAAACCAAATGACATGACCAGAAACTCATAGAGCCCATACCTCGTACGAAAGGTCGTCTTCGGTATATCCTCATCCTTGATCCTCAGCTGGTGATAACCAGATCAAAGATCAATCTTCGAGAATATTTTCTTTCCCTGCAGCTGATCAAACAAATCGTCAATCCTTGGTATAGGATACTTATTCTTGATAGGCAACTTGTTCAACTCTCTGTAGTCTATACACATCCTCAATGTCCCGTCCTTTTTCTTCACGAACAAAACTAGAGCACCCCATGGCGAGTAACTAGGCCTGGTAAACCCCAGATCCAAAAGCTCCTATAATTGTATCTTCAATTCCTTCAGTTCTGCCGGTACCATCTTATATGGTGCCCTCGACACTGGCTCTGTCCCTAGCACCAACTCAATGATGAATTGAATCTCCCTATGCGGCGGTAGCCCTGGTAAATCCTCAGGGAACACATCCAAGAACTTTCGAACTAATCTTGTCTCCTCTTGCTCTATTGGCATTACTCTGTTAGTATCCACAATGCTAGCCAGAAAACCTATACATCCCCCCTATAGCAGGTCCCTTGCCCTCAACACTGTTATTATGGGTATGCGGGGTCCACATACCACTCCCACAAAAACAAAGGGATCCTCGCCCTCCAGCTCAAAGGTCACCATCTTCTTCCTACAATCAATTGTAGCTCCATATCTAGTCAGTCAATCCATCCCCAAAATCATGTCAAAATCCTCCATACTTAACTCAATCAAGTCCACTGATAGTTCCCTACCATCAACCATCACTAGCAGTGTTCTAATCCACCTCATAGAAACTACCAGTTCCCCAGTAGGCAATATAGTCCCAAACCCCGCAGTACAGTACTCACTAGGCCTACATAGTCTATCAATCACTTTACTAGAAACAAATGAATGTGTAGCACCAGAGTCAATCTATACAGTAAAAGGAGAGCCAACGCTAGAAAGCTGACCTGTCACCACAGAGGGACTAGCCTCGACCTCTACCTGCATCAAGGTGAACACTTGAGCTGGAGTCAAGCTGTCCATCTTCCCTACTTCCCCTTTCTTTACTGCTGGACAGTCCTTGTTGGGGTGTCCCACCGCCCCCACACACATGATAGGCCCTAGCCCGACATTCACCCGAATGGCATCTTCTGCACCTGATGCACTCTGGGTAGCTTCTCCATGTATCACTGCCTCCCTGATGGCCACCCTGAACACCCCGACCCCTCCTATCAGAACTAGCAACGGTCGAAGTGTCAGGGGTCTTCCTCTTTAGATCACTGGGGCCTCCGCCCCTACCAGACCTAGAATATGGAGGCACCGCTCTGGACCCTCTCGCCTTGCATCACTCTCCCTCTAGATCTTGTTCTCCGCTTCCTCAGCTGTAAGAGCCTTCTCAACAGCCTGGGCATAAGTTGTCCCCCCAGGAACTGTTGTAATCCTCACATCTTGGGATATCATAGCATTAAGCCCTCTGATAAATCTGTCATGCCTAGCCGCATCGGTAGGCACAAGATCTCGTGCAAACTTCACGAGCCTATCAAACCTCAGGGCATATTCTGTAATTGTCATATTGCCCTGAACCAATCCCACAAACTCATTCGCCTTTGCTGTCCTGATGGCAACATTGTAATACTTCTGACTGAACAAGTCCTTGAATCCATCCCAACTCAAAGTAGTAACATCCCTGGTCTGTGATGCCACTTCCCACCAAATGCGTGCATCCTCTCTCAGTATATATGTGGCACAGGCCACTCTGTCATTACCCTCTACCCTCATGAAGTCCAGGATAGCGGTAATCATACTCATCCACTGTTCGGTCGTCAGTGGATCTGGTCTCCCCTCAAACCTTGGAGGGTGCTGTCTCCTGAACCGCTCATACAACAAATCCCATCTGTTCTCGACTTCTAATGGCTGAACAACTAGTGTCACTGTAGATGGCACAATAAAGGCAGTACTCCCTGACGGAGCATGTTGTCTCAATAAACAGATCTACTCATCTTAGCTCTGAAGTCGGGCTTGCTTATCTTCCATAATCTGCGGCTAGTTCTCAGGGACTAGCGGAGGATTCTGGCCCTAGTCATCACCTCTAGTCTCAAATCTAGTGTCGACTAGTCGTGTAGATCTTCTAAGACGCATAACTATCCAAGTTAATCTGCAATCAATGACTCGGCGATTAGCCTATGATGACAGGGTAATAATCCTTCCATAATCCACCACTGAAACACAACCAATCACAAGCAATCAGAATATAACCGTTCATCCAAATATTCATCCACATGCAACAACAATGCCAATAAGCATGCCTCAATATCATCACACATCAGTCAAGGACCAGTCACTATCAGTATCTCATGCTCCCTATTAATCAAATAGATAACAACAATCATGGTTCTTTCCAATCACTTAAGGATATAAACATGTATACACAATTACCAAACCTTGAGTCGAGCTTGTCTTTAGTAGCGAATGTACATGTCTAGCAAGTCTTCAGGAACCCTTAAACCTAGGACACTCTGATACCAAGTGGTAATACCCTGAATAACCAAGATCGTTACACTGTGTGTTAATAAAGAGGCAAGACTTGCTAATCAAGTCATTTAGTTGAAAATGTGTCACTAAACCATTATTGAACTAGGGTTAAAATATTTTTTCCATAGACAGGAAACTTCTCATTAAATTAAGCGTTTAATAAATGGGATCCAAAAATAGGTTTAACGGATAGATTACAAAATTTCAGAGTTTATGTACAACCACAAGCCACTCTAATGACAAAATAGGCACTTTAGGTTCTCTTGTCCCTGTACCAACCCCGACCGTGGTGGCCGAACAGCTGACTATGTACATTCTGCCCCAGAGCTCTCCAACTCAGGACTGGTCCTCCTTGCTCTTGCCTTTACCTGCACTACGTAGCACCCGTGAGCCAAGGACCAGCAAGAAAATCATATTATAGAGCATAATCAATAATCAATAATCAATAGTCAGATAGTTCACAAATCAACAATCAGATATTCAATAGACCACATTGTTCATGTAATCAGTGATATCAATCTATAAACAACTAATCAATCATACAGGTAATAAACATGCCATAACCATCAGATTAATAACAATAAACATATCACATAGTATCCAGGGTTGATACCCTTAGGCCGCACCCTCTATTTATCCCATCGACTCTCACTCGCTTAGGCCGAGCTGCGTCCTGTGTGCAATTATTGATTTTGGCACTCTTAGGTCATTTATCTCATGTCCCCATGGAATAATACCATCATATGACATCACCTACAAGTATAGGGAACTCTTAGTCCCAACATAACCACATAACCGGGTGCAGTTTTCTTACCTTTGATTCCGAGTGCTTGGCTAATTGAGACGATCCTCAAGTACGATCGCGTCCGAGCCCTAGCGTACACCTAGTCACAACCGTAAAGTAGAACCCTCATTAAAACTCAATTCCATAACCCAACCTCGGGACCAATCCCAAGCTCTCGAGAAGCTGAATTCCACCAAACGGGGTGGTGGAATCGACCCCCGAGCCCCCAAGCAAAAACCCTAAAAGAAATCCCAAAAACCAAGTGCTGGGAGACCTTGTAATGAAAAATTTGGTCATAGTAAGCTGTTCCTCGACCTTCAACATGGTATTAGGGAGACCCTCCCTGAGAGAATTGAAGGCGATCACCTCGGTATACCACTTGGCCATAAAATTCCCAACTCCTGGGGGAGTAGCGAGCATGAAAGGGGAACAAAAACAAGCAAGGGAATGTTATAACATGTCCCTCCGTACAGTCTTGAAATCGCCAGAACCTATGGCAATGGTCGTGCATGGGAGCGCAAACCCACTTGAGTTCAACCCCAAAGTTATTGAGGAGATCAGAACTGATGGGTGGGCATATGCGCCTAGAAGGGAGCATCAATTAAAGCTCCACTTTTAGTACGCTAAATCAAATGGGTTACCATAGTTAGCCCCCCATCATAGTTGTGAGTCCTCCCCTTAAAAGCATCTATGAATTAGAGGGGTAACCTAGATGCCCTGATATGTAGCAAGAACAATGTTGCCACAGATACCTATGTACAATGCTTATTTTTAATGAATATGTTTCTTATTTGCATGATACGCTCCTCATTCATGTGAGCACATATCTAACTCTCGTGTATCTATCACTAAATGGAATTATCAAAGTGCATGAGCAAAATGATCAAAGTGCCCGATGAGATAAATCTCGCCAACCACTTGGGGGGTGGAGTATACAGCCAAAAAGGGCCTAAAAGAGACCCTTATAAAAAAAGGAAATAAGGAAGAAAACCTTGCAAGGCATCTCTTGAGTTCATGAGGATTAGCTACCCTTATGAACATCAAGAGGGTCAAAATGTCCTGCAGGAAGAGCCTCCTAATAAAGGTTGATACCTCCACAAGAGGAAAGGCCTCAGGAAGAGCATCCACCAATAAGCCTAGAGCGGCCACTAAGCCGTCTAGCCAAAAAGGGTCCTAAAAGAGACCCTTGTAAAAATAGTACTATGCATAATGACGAGAAGGACGCTTCTCGCAAGAAATAACAAGTGTGCGGAAAGAATATAAAAGGATACCAAGAACCCAAGGGGTTAAATGTCCTTACAAGTATAGTCAAGGTGCACCAAAAAGACTATCACCAACAGACACGGATCACATACAGTAGAGGGGTCCCAAAGGGAACCCTTTCAAAATAAAGCTATTGAACATGAGGACTTGCGAAAGCCCCTCATACAGAAAAAAAGAAAAGAAAAGAGTGGGCTTCTTAAAGTCTCACACCAATGAGAGAAGGAGGAAGGCCTCACCATGTGAGAGGGTCTCGCTGTGCGAGACCATCTTGCATAGCAAGGTCTTCATCACCCCATAGTGTTGGATGACATCTCTTGATGCCCTATATGCCTCCAAGTATAATGAAAATATCTTTTTCATGAGAAAGGTGACAAACAAAGGCCTTCACGTGTTGACAGATGAAGGTTGAAGACTCGGAGGCAAGAAGGAAGGGCACCCTCAGCCCGATGCTCCCGAATAACTTTGTTTGTGGCCTCGCATGTCCATGCTTAGTCTTTTTCATCCAACACTTGATCATGCCCTCCAAAGCCTGTTCTCGAGTAACATACGATTTCATCTATACCTATTCATCCCGAGAGATCTCACGAAATAATAACAACGTGCCATGATGCTCGATAACTCCCCCATGGAGGTAATTCATGCCTGGATATCGATTAGCTGTCCTTCCACTGACATGACCATGACAACCCAGAGTGTGCCACCATTGTCACTAGCATCACAAACTTCATTGATGAGTTCTCACCATCAACAACTTGGTTTATAAGAAATCACACAGCAGTACCACCAGAGCATAGTAAGTGTAGCATTATAATGAGTCTACAAGGATGCCTAAAGACCTTCTAATAGACTGGGGGGAAAGTGTGGATGCCAAAAATCCGCCAAGAAAAAAATCGCTAAAGGTGCAAGGCACTCGAGAAGGAAGCCTGCTTTATGCCAACATGTATCAAGTCTTCTACGAGTTACATCCCTTGCGTTGAAGAAGACTAGCATCTGAGGGTGAAGGCCTCGCTGTGAATGTTGGATAATTTCCCATGAAATATTTAAAGTAGAGTTCATCCATGAAGGCCTTGTGATTAGAGGCGTCTCGCTATGCGAAAATCTACTTGCCTAGATGCCGCCAAGTGAGGCTAACGTTAAGCGAGGCCCGACCTGCCTAAAATGCGAAGGCGCAAGGCTCGAGTACACTCGAACACCTGCATGTGGAGTAGCTTGCCAAGGACGCCTTGCCAAGAAGACCCAAAGCGAGACCCTCATAAGGCTTCCCATGCGTCACGCGGAGAGGTCTCCAGATGAAGCCACCTTGAAGAGCCTCCCGCACGTGCCTAAGGACCCATGTACGGGTCGCCTGAGAGGTCACCCTCTCTATGTGAGGCCCACAAAGAGAAGAGTGTCATGCCATTGCACCATTTAGAAAATATAGGGTGACACCTTGCTATCCGCTGTTGCGCCAGGCCTAGAGCCTCATTTGGCTTGGCGCGAGGCCCCCGAGGAGGAAAGTCCCTCGTTGCGCGAGCCTAAGCAGACGTGAGAGGCGTTGTGCGAGGGGCTGCTGTGCGAGGCTTTGAGCCTTGTTTAACCTAGCGCGAGGCCCGCAGGGAGGAAGATGCTTCGAGTTGTGAGGCTGAGTAAGTGAAGGTGGTGCCTCGCTATGCGAGGCCCTGCATGCCTAGATGCTAAACTCCATCATTGCTGGAACCACATGCCTAGATGCCTCGCTGTGCGAGGCCCCATTCTCCGAACCCCATGACGCGAGGTTGACACGAAACAAGGGCTCACTACCTAAGGCCCACCACTTAGAAGTACCTCAACATAGAAACTTGGTAAAGGAAGTCCCTTCTACGTTAATGAAGAACCCACACTATTCTCTAACACTCAGCATAATATAAGGAAGATTGGAGGGAAATTGTACCTTGAAGATGAAAGATGGACCATCACGTACAAGGCATGCATATGAGTATGGAATATACAACTATAAAGGTTGTTAATGCATGATTTTGACATCTGTGTCCGACATGTAGTGGCGACACAAATGAGTACGTGAAGTGGTGGCACGTTCTACATGCCTCTGACCAAGTACGAGAGCTAACACCACTACGTACTGCACCACTACCCTGACAATGTACCTACATACTGCACCACTACCCTGACAATGTACCTGTGTACATTCATGTCCCCTGGGACCACCATGTATCAAGGGCCACTAGAGCCCAGCTATAAATAAACTTCTACCCCTAAGATTAGGGGGTTGGAAAAATTCATTGTAGACAGAGATAAAAGAGCAATATACGAGATTATCCTCCATTGTAGTTTTGCGTTTTCCTTTCTTAAGCTTTTCCTAAGTTCTATCTACGCAGTTTTCATAACAAGCTTTAAGTTTTCCATCCATATATCGTTGACGAGTTTCTGCCGTCAACATGCGCGTTGGACTCCCATTTATTCATATGGCATTCGTGTTAGATAAGTGCATGAGGCACTAACGGGGTGGCTTATCCATAACGGTGTGCACTCAACACGCATAACACCTATCACAGCTTATAAGTCGAGCCTTACAAATCGACTTTTAAGTTGAGCCTTGGAAACCATCGACTTATAAGCCGAGCTCCATTTTTACCAGACATGCCCTTGACTAGTGGGATAAGCCTTAATCAGATATAGGGAACAGATTCTCGGCTAATAAACCAAGCTTCCTATTTAGAACCAACATCCATATGATGCATTCATCATACATGCAGATACAACACATTACGGTATACTAAGCAGATATGCACAAGCACAATTATAATCATGCTCATTAGCTTGGTCCGAGCCCTAATCACATTTACATTTAACAAATGGACCAAACCCAAATCATACATTTCATGTATCGAGTCCAGTTTTCTTACCTCGAACTTTGTACAGGTAGTGGAATGACCTCGAGATCTGATTCTGACCTGAGCCTGGCGGAAACCATAGTCACAACCCAAGTATACATTCATCAAGACTTAACCTTCGAACCTGATTTCCAAACTGAACTCTAAATCTTAAAACCATGGTTCTCCATTAATGGGGCACTAAAAACGTCCCCCGAGCCCCCAAGCAAGCTCCCAAATTATATTCTCAAACTCCCCAGGCCTAGCCCTAAAAATCAGATAATAGGCATTCCGTGGCCCCTGGTGCAATCGTGCCTACCCTGGGCGCAGTCGTGCCCACAGAAAATCTGGGGCTTCTAGACCATTGGCGCGGTCGCACCCCTTAACTCGAGCCCCCCAAATTGAATCCAATTTCCTTCATTCTGGGACACTAGTGCAGTCGCGCTACAACCTAGCGCGGTCGCACTAGGTCCCTAGAACCTAAAAATAAGCCCAAAATTTGATGTTCTTCTCCAAATCGTAAACTTACAATTTCTAGCCAATTTTAGATCTCAATTTTGACCCATCCAAATGTTTTTAGCATAATTCCAACCACATAAAACCTACTCTAAGCCTAAGCAACAAAACCTACTAATCACACCCTCCAACACCCACAAACATACAATTTGGAAATAAAAAACCATAAAACCCAAGAACAAAACTTAAATACCAAAATAGAGGAAACCTCACCTCTAATTTTGGATTCCTTGAGGTAGATGAGGACCCTAGTAGTCCCTAGACCCGAAACTCAGCTCCTACTTCATAAGAATTGGCTCCAACTTCCACAAAAAATCCAAAGCTTGATTAAGTCTTAGATTGCCTTAAGTGCTATTCAAAGGAAAGTTCTCCCAAACTAAAGAGAAGAGTGTTGTACGTGAGTGAGCTAGGTACCCAGCTGCTGGCCTAGTCAATTGACTCATGTGGTCAAAAGACCATAATACCCCTTGCCCCAATACCCCTAAAGGTTACTCTCAAGGGTAGTTTAGTCATTTGGAATAATTCTTGCTAACCTTAAATTATCTCAAACAACCCCACATAATCTATCAAACCAATAATAATCAATTAATTCCCAGTAATTTACCAAATTACCAAAATACCCCTAAGCTCACCCCAAGCTGGGTATTTTTCCCCGTTGTGACTTTTCCGCTAACTAGCTTCGTATGATCACCTCGTGCAAGGTAACTCAAATATATCCACATAATAATGTAGTTGAAATCATATATCACGCATATTTACAATTATACCCTTAATGGGTCAAAAATTACGAAAATGCCAATCTAATAAGAAACAGGCCCACATGCATATTTAATAGACCTAAACATGCAAGCATAATCATATTATAATAAAATTCACATAAGAACATGCTCAAACATATAAGCACTCATTTAATTCAATTATTGCCTCCCGTCCCCCTAATCTAGGCACTAAGCCATATTAGGGAATTTGGGGCGTTACAATTATCCCCTTCTTAGAGGAATTTCGCCCTCGAAATTTTACCTGAACAGCTAGGGATACTGGTCCCCCCATAGTTGATTCCAACTCCCAGGTTGCCTCCTCGACCTTGCTATTCATCCATAATACCTTAACTAGAGGCATGGTTGTATTCCTCAAGACCTTGTCCTTCTTATCTAATATCTGGACTGGTTGCTTCTCAAAGGATAAGTCTGGTTGTAGCTCCAGATCTTCATAGCTAAGTACATGAGTCTCATCAGATACATACTTCTGCAGCATCAAAATATGGAATACATTGTGCATGGTCGACATTTCAGGAGGTAAGGCCAATCTATAGGCCACCTGACCGATCCTCTCCAGGATCTCAAAAGGTCCTACAAACCTGGGGCTTAGCTTGCCCTTCTTCCCAAACCTCCTTACCCTCTTCAGCGGTGAGACTCAAAGGAAGACATAGTCTCCCACTTGGAACTCCACGTTCCTACGCTTCAGAATCGCATAACTCTTATGTCTACTCTGTGATGCGAGCATCCGAGCTATGATCTTATCGATAGCCTCATTGGTCCTCTGAACTGCATCAGGACCCAAGTGTCTACGTTCACCCATCTCATCCCAGTGAATAGGTGATATGCATTTCCTACTATACAACATCTCGTAAGGAGCCACTCTTATAGTCGCCGAGTAGTTGTTGTTGTAGGAAAACTCTATTAGAGGCAAATATTTAATCCATGACCCCTCAAAGTCCAGTACACATGCTCTCAGCATTTCCTCCAATATTTAGATGGTCCTCTCAGACTGACCATCGGTCTGAGGATGATAAGTTGTACTAAACTTCAGCTGCGTGCCCATCGCCTTCTGTAAACTTCCCCAAAACATGGAAGTAAATGTGGGGTCCCATCTGACACAATCGACCTCGGAGCTCCATGAAGGCGTACTATCTCTCTCACATAAAGCTTCACATACTAGTCAAATGTATAAGTCATCTTCACTGGTAGAAAGTGAGCTAATTTGGTGTATCTATTCACAATAACCCACACCGAATCGTGTTCACACACCGTTCTGGGCAATCCCACAACAAAATCCATTGTGATGTCTTCCCCACTTCTATTATGGGATATCCAAGGGCTATGAAAGCTCTGCTGGTCTCTAATGTTCAACCTCGATCTGCTGACACGTCAGACACCTGGCCACATACTCGGTTATGTCCCTCTTCATCCCGAGCCACCAATATAAAGTTCTCAGGTCCTGGTACACCTTCGTGGTGCTGGGATGCAAAGAATACGGGGTAGTATGAGATTCATCCAAAACCTCCTGTCTGATAACAATATCCATCGGAACACAGATCCAACCTTTATATTTTAGCAAACCTATATATGATACTGTATAGTCCCTAGCAACTCCAGCTAGGACCTCCTCTCTAATCTTTATCAACTATGGCTTTTGTTACTGACTCTCCTTTATCCTTTCTAGAAGAGTAGATTGTAGTGTAATATTGGCTAACTGGCCCACTACTATCTCAATCCCTGCTCTGGTCATATCCTCTACCAACTCTTTGTATATCTACCTCGAACTGTATAATTTTCTCGGACCTCTCCGACTTAGGGCATCTGCCACCACGCTTGCTTTCCCTGGATGATAAAGGATGTCACAATCATAGTCCTTCACCAGTTCCAACCAACTCCTCTGCCTCATATTCAAATCCTTCTATGTAAAGAAGTATTTGAGGCTCTTGTGGTTCGTATATATCTCACACTTCTCCCCATAAAGGTAATGCCTCCATACCCTTAATGAAAAGACCACTGCTGCTAACTCTAGATCATGAGTACGATACCTTTGCTCATAATCTTTCAATTGGCGTGATGCATAGGCAATCACCTTCTCTGCCTGCATAAGGACACAACCTAACCCTTGTCTTGAAGCATCACAATAAACCATGAACTTCTCCTGATCTGTTGGAAGACTCAAGACTGGAGCAGTAATCAAATGTCGGTTCAACTCCTGGAAGTTGTTCTTGCATCTATCTGACCATGCAAACTTCTCACTCTTGTGTGTCAGTTCTGTCAGTTGGGTAGCTATCCTTGAGAACCCTTCCATAAACTTTCTATAATAACCTGCCAATCCAAGGAAACTTCCAATCTCAGAGGCGTTCCTTGGCCTTGGCCGATTCCAGACAGCCTCAATCTTAGCTGGGTCTACCTTAATCCCAGTTCTACTAACAATATGACCTAAGGGAGTCACCTGAGGTAACCAGAACTCACACTTCTTGAATTTCACAAATAATATGTGTTCCTTAAGCCTCTATAAGATAAACCTAAGGTGTTTCTCATGCTCTTCCTCTGACTGTGAATACACTAAGATATCTTCGATAAAGACGATCACAAATCGATCCAAATAGTCCGTAAACACCCTGTTCATAAAATCCATGAAGGTTGTCGGGGCATTAGTCAAATTAAATGACATAACGAGGAACTCATGGTGCCCCTATCTGGTACGAAAGGTTATCTTTGGTATGTCTTCCTCCTTGATCCTCTGCTGGTGATAACCAGACTGAAGATCTATCTTCAAGAACACCATATTACCTTAAAATTGGTAAAATAAGTTATCTATCCTTGGCAGAGGATACCTGTTCTTAATGGTCAGCTTATTCAGTTCCTTGTAGTCTATGCACATCCTCAGAGAACTATCATTCTTCTTCACAAATAGGACTGACATGCCCCATGGTGAAAAACTGGGTCTAATAAAACCCAAGTCTAACAACTCCTGTAATTGTGCCTTGAGTTCCCTCAACTCTGATGGGACCACTCTGTCCCTGGTGCCAGCTCAATAACAAATTCTATCTCCCTGTGCGACAACAACCCTGGTAACCCCTCTGGGAACACATCTAGGAATTCATAGACTAACCTAGTCTCTTCTGGTCCCACTGGCACGACCTGAGTGGTATCCACCACGCTAGCCAAGAATCCTATGCAACCTTCTCGAAGTAGGTCTCTAGCCCTCAATGCTAAAATCATAGGTACTCAGGGTCCATGGACAATGCCAATGAATACAAAGGGGTCCTCACCCTCAGGCTCAAAGGCTGGCATCTTCTTTTTACAATCAATGATCGCCCTATATCTGGTTAACCAGTCCATCCCCAAAATCGTATCAAAGTCGGTCATAACAAACTCTATCAAGTCAACTGACAACTCTCTACTGTCCACTATCACTGGGAGTGATTTGACCCATCTCTTGGAAACCACTAACTTCGCAGTGGGTAATAACGTCCCAAACCCCACAACATAGCAATCACATGGCCTACATAGTCTATCACTAATACTAATGGAAACATAAGAATGTGTAGCAGCAGAGTCAATCAGCACAGTATAAGAAATGCCAGCAGTAGAAAGCTGACCTATGATCACTGAGGGCCTAGCCTCAGCCTCAGCCTCAGCCTATGTCAATGCAAACACTCGAGCTGCAGTCGAACTGTTTGCCTTCTTCGGTTCCTCTTTCTTCATTCTTGGGCAGACCTTTTTAAGATGCCCCACGATCCCAAATAAAAAGCAGGCCTTCGCCCGACACTCCCCGAGATGACATCTTCTACATCTAGCATACTATGGATATGCCCTCCAGTTATCATTTCCGCCTTGACGACCAATCTGTACACCCTGTGGCCTCCTATCAGGATCAGAAGCTAAAATAATATCAGGGGTTTTCCTTTTCTGGTCACTAGGGCCTTCGCCCCTACCTGCTCCTGTAAAGGGATGTCCCATCCTCCTCATATCCCTTTTGGCTACGTTCTCACGCTAGATCTTGTTCTCAACACCCTCTGCAGTAAGGGCTCTCTCTACTACCTGAGCGTATGTCGTCACTCCATGTACTGTTGTAATTTTGACATCCCGGGCTATCATAGGTTGTAGCCCCTGAAGGAATCTTTCCTTGTCCCATCGGTGAGTATCAAGTATGCGACGAACTTGGCTGATCTGTCAAACTTTAGGGCGTATTCTGTCACCGACATACTCTCTTGTAATAATCTACTGAATTCCTCAGCTTTGGCAGCTCTAATTGCCTCATTGTAGTACTTCTCATTGAATAGAGTTCTAAACTCTTCCCAGTTCATTGTTGTTACATCCCTAGTCTGGGACACCACCTCCCACCAAATTTAAGCGTCCTCCCAAAACATGTATGTGGCACATGCCACTCTTTCATTGCCCACCACCTTCATAAAGTCTAGGATGGATGTAATCGTAGCCATCCACAACTCTTCCTTGAGTGGTTCTGCGCTACCCTCGAAAACTAAAGGGTGATGTTTCCTGAAACATTCATATACTAACTCCCAACAGTTTTCTAACTCTCTTTGCTACTGTACGGCCGGTACTGAAGCAGCAGGTGGGGCCTTTGATGTAGCGTTCCCTGTCGAAACCTATTGTTACCTCAATTGGCGAATCTCTTCATCCTATCTCTGCAGCCTAATGTACATATCAGCAAGCATCTGTTGCCAGTTTTTAGGGGCAGGCAGAGAGTTCTGACACTGGTCATTACTTCTGACCTGATTCTTAGCGCCGACTGGCTCATTAGATTTCCCTGGAAGCATACTTCTAAGTCCATCTTCAATCAATGACTCAGCCTATCAGGCAGTAATAACAACACTCCATGTCAACTCGCGGTTGAAAACCAATCGAATAAGCATTCACATGCATTAACAATGCTAATAAGCATCCTAGTAATTCACACATATACAATCATGCTAATAAGCATGGTGATTCATATTCATGCTTAACCAAGATGCTAATAAGCATGTTCATAACATTCACAAACATTAACAATGCTAATAAGCACGTTCCTGGCATACATATACATAACATAATGCTATTAAGCATTTTTAACACTTAAGGGCAAGAAGGATGCTAATAAGCATTTTTTGGCATGCATATAAAAATAACAATGCTAATAACATGCCCAATCCATCATCAGGAACCCTTAAACCTTGGCAGCTCTGATACCAAGTTGTAACACCCTGCTAATTAGGGTCCGTTACCATGTGTATTTAAAATTAGTACTGGACTCGCTAAACGAGTCATTTGGACTAAAGCACGTGATTAAGCAGCCACTAAGGGTTCATGTATTAAAACTTTTGGTTAAGACATAAACATTTTCATGAAACAAAAAATTAGTCTTTACATAGGATCCCAAAATACAAGCTCAAAAGTTTATTACAACCCAGACATTACAAAATAAGCCGGCCTAAGCGGCAAAACAGGGTCCAACCCTAGCTCCCCTGTGATATCTCGACCGTGGTGGTCGAGCGGATTGCATATGTACACAACACTTTTATCACTCTCCAACTCATGGCTGTCCAAGCTTCTCCTTTCCCTTACCTGCACCATAAAGCACTCGTTAGCCAAAAAACTCAACAAGAAAACATATTCAGAAAATTCATAGAATATAACAGAATGCTTAACAATAATAACTAGAACCAAGCATACACTATGTATAGTCAAGTGACCATAAGGTCACACAAGTGTGTGTTTCACTCCCATTTATTGATTTGGAATTCGAGCTAGTCCAGTGCATGAGGCACTCCCGGAGTGGCCAAGCCATAAGTCGAGCCTTACAGATCCTCGACTTTTAAGTCGAGCCTTCGAAACCCTTGACTTATAAGCCGAGCCCCCTTTTAACCAAACATACCCTTGACTAACGAGTCAAGCTTTAATCAGATTCAAGGAACAGATTCTCGGCTAATAAACCGAGCTTCCTAGCCAGAACTAACATCCACATAATACATTCATCATACATGCAGATATAATGCATTACAGTATACTAAGAAGATATGAACAAGCACAATTATAATCATTCTCATTAGCAAGGTCCGAGCCTTAATCTCATTAACATTTAACAAATGGGCCAAGCCCCAATCATACATTTCACGTATCGGGTGCAGTTTTCCTACCTCGATCTTCATGCAAGTAGTGGAACTGTAACGACCCAAATTTACTAATAAGGCTTAAGGACCTTGATTAGTGTGCCGGGAGGGCATAACTGGATTATATGTGAATTAAATGATTAAAAGCATGTTATATGATTATTTGAATATCTGTGATGCATGACTATGTGTAGTATGCATGTAGGCCTTGATTAGGTTAGAAGGGCACATTCGTAATTTTAGTCCGTTGAGGGCACAAATGTAAATAATTGTTGAGACCACATTATTATGTGGATATATTTGTAATATGTGACTCGAGGCGATCCTAGTGAGCGGTTCAGCGAAAAAGTCACGGCGGGGATTTATACCCGGCTCGGGGCGAGCTTGGGGGTACTCTTGGGAATTTAGGAAATATATTGGAGTCTATTTTGATATTGAGGAATATAGTTGGTGATTAGTTAGGTGTCGGGAAGTAAGCGATAAATATTAGAGACACTCGAGGAATAGCAGGAATTGGGAATAAATGACCAGAATGCCCTTGGAGGGATGAAGGGCTTAAATTTAATGGGAGGGTATCATGGTCATTTGGCTTAAAAGGGATAAGAGTTAAGTTAGCTTTATGCCTTAGTGGAATGTCTAGAATTTGAAGGAAGCTGAAAGAAAAGAATAAGAAAAAGAAAGAAGGAAAAACAGGAGTCATTTCTGCTCCCTCTCAGTTTAGGTTTCTTCCTCATTTCTTGAAGGAATTTGGAGCTGTAATTCAGGGAGCGTCTGGGCAGGAGCTTGAGGCTAGGGTCCTTGGTTTGGTTTGAGGAGTTAGCAAGAGTAGTCCATCCATTTGAGGTAAGGTTTAAGGTTGCTTTTCAGTTTCTAGTACTTAATGTAAATATGGATTTTGAGCTGAGTTTTGGTGGGAATTCTAGGGAATTGAGGCTAAATTTTTTAGGAGTGAAAGCTAAGGAAGAGTGGATAATAGCCTAAGGTTGAACTTCCGTGTTGAAGGTAAGAAGTTTTGATCTTGGTCACTTGAATTCTGTGGTTTCAGTTGTTTTTCTTGTTGGGTTTTTGAGCTATAGGTTCAGCTATGGTGATTTCCTTGATTTGGGGTGCATGTGATTGAGTTTTGTATGGTTGGGACTTATGGGGTGACATATAGATGTTGGTAGGTTTGTTTTAGAGTTTGGTTGAGGTTTGGTTGAGTTTTAGAAAAGTTTGTCTCGAGGAAATTCGAAGAGGAGAAAACTGGGTAGTGCCTGGCTGTGACTAGCTTTGTAGTGCTAGCCTTAGGGTGCTACAGTGCTAGGCTTGGGCGTCTGGGAGCCTGATGGCTCTGTTTGTAGCGCTGTAGCACCCACTTTAGGACCCTGTAGCGCTACCCTGTTCCAAG
This sequence comes from Humulus lupulus, assembly GCF_963169125.1. Lineage (NCBI taxonomy): Eukaryota > Viridiplantae > Streptophyta > Magnoliopsida > Rosales > Cannabaceae > Humulus > Humulus lupulus. The sequence goes on from NC_084794.1 coordinate 119,039,765, forward strand.
AAAGGGGCTTTTGGGTTATTTCTTAGGGTTTTTGCCTGGGGGCTCAGGGTTTGATTCCACCACCCCGTTTGGTGGAATTAGGGCTTCCCGAGGGCTCAGGATTGATCCTGAGGCTAGGTTTTGTAATTAAGGTTTGGAGTTGGTTCTAACTTGTGACCGTGACTAGGTGTACACTTGGGCTCAGACGGGATCGTGCTTGAGGATCGATTTGAAAAAAGCTAGAGAAATCTAAAGGTAAGAAAACTGCACCTCGTTATGTGTTTGTGATGGGACTAAGAGCTCCCTATATCTATATGATGTCATTGTAATGACCCAACTACTCTAGACTTTTGGACCATTAATGAAACTATGCATACAAATCCTTAATAAAGCTTACATTGCGAAAATACCATAATTTTATTAGGTAACTTGTAAAAATAAGAGTTTCTTACAAAAATATCAAGAAGGATATGGGATCCCATTGTCTTAAAAACAAAACATAATTTAAAATAAATGAGTTACATAGAAAGTGCGGAAAAATTACACATAAACCCATAAATAAAAGACTACATCCTCAAAATCGAACTCTCGACTCCTTGAATCCATTCACCATCGATACACAATCTCCAAGCATCCACGAACCTTACCGCCACTAATAGCTATTTTCCTACACATTTAAACAAAAAGGAATGAGCCTAATGCCCAGCAAGGAAAATCTAACACATACTTCATATACATAAATTTCATAATAAACACCAAGACATAACATAACACTTATTACATACACATACTATAATGGCCATTATTACTTGGGGTCCCATAGACTAAACAAGTCATATGCCCATGAGATTAGTGGGGTCCTACTAGCTAAGTAGGTCATATGCCCATAATCTATTTGGGGTCTTGTTAGTCATATGGGTCATATGCCCAAGCCTACAAACATACATATCATAACACTTATCATAACATAAGAAACATAAGATAACATATAGAACATATAACATATGCATTTCTATCCTATTTTCCTTACCAAAGTTACCGGGATAAGAGGACAGCGTTGGGACTTTTGGAACACTCCTAAAACCATGTATAACAGGTTGAGTAGATTGAAGAAAAAGTAATGAAAAGAATGGAAGGAATGGAATGACTAAACCTTGGAGAAACATACTTACCAAAAACTTATGAGCAAGTTCTTAGATTTCCTAACCAAAATAAGAATAAGGTTAGAAGACTGAGTAGAAGACTGAGTAGAAGACTATGAGAAAGAAAATAACATAAAACCAATGAACTAGAGTGTGGAAATACCTTGAAGACTTGTAGAGAAATCTAAACCTCGAACCGAAATACTATAGAACCTTACTTCCCAAAGTGTTTGATAAGCTTATGATGATCAAGCTTATGATTCCCCAACCCAGGTGTTTACACTCTCACACTCACTTAGCACTTGCAGCCTCTAAGCTTGGAGCAAAAGATGAATAATGGCTGGGTACTAGGTCCTATTTATAGAGTTTAGGAATGAAAGGATCTTAATTTTACTTGAATAAAAATAATAGCTTTTTAGGTGAAAATAATTTGAATAATCGTTCAGCAGAGGCTGAAGACTCGTTCAAAAAGGTGCTGGACTTATCAAGAGGTTGAATGGCTGAAAGGAAAAAGAATTCAAAAACTTTTGAAATATACTGAAGGAGGCGATATATCGCCCCCTGTAGGCGATATATCGCCTGGGCCAGTATGCCCGAGGCTGTCGTGCATCGTCTCGTGTTTTCCGTATCTACGTGCTGCGATATATCGGCACACGCTGATTAATTAAACACGAAATTACACATTTTTAGCTAAGTTTGAATGGAGTAAACAGCCTTGACTAAGCCCTCAACGTATTCAAAGCTGCTGACTGGCCTTATAGAATTCAAACTTTTACCCTTATTAAATTTAATCCTCAAAATACTTAATCCTTAATCATCCATACATAACATGTGCTTAAAATCCTATTGGTCCTTATCTAAACCTTATAGTATAATAAATATTATCCTTAATATCAGTCATATAATCAAACCTTAGGTTAACATTAATATTCTTAAACTATAGGTTAAACTTAGAAAATCTACAAGTACTACTATGGGTGTCCAAATAATTCTCGGTCTGAACCAAAAATCCACAGTTACAAAGATAATGCTATAAATACTATAATACTACTATCTAACTAGCTAAGTAATGTTCTTGGACTCTACAATTCTCCCCTACTAAAAAGAATTTCGTCCTCAAAATTTACTTACCAAATAATTCCGGATACCGGCCTTCCATGTCCTCCTCCAACTCCCACGTTGCCTCTCGTTCAGAACTATTAGTCCATAGGACTTTGACTATAGGAAAGTTCTTGGACCGTAACTGCTTCATCCCTCTATCTAGGATGCTAACCGGTCGTTCCTCGTAACTTAAGTCTTTCTGGAGTGCTATCGTATCGTACTTGAGGACGTGAGATGGGTCTGACACATATTTGTGTAGCATCGAAATGTAGAACACGTTGTGACTATCGGCTAGTGCTGGCGGTAGGGCTAGTCTATACGCAACTGGTCCCACTTTGTCCAATATCTCAAAAGGACCTATGAATCGGGGACTAAGCTTGCCTTTCTTCCCGAACCACTTGACACCTTTCATAGGAGATATCTTCAAGAAGACTTGATCTCCAACTTGGAATTCCACATCGCGTCGCTTGGCATCCGCATAGCTTTTCTGACGGCTTTGAGCAGCAAGCATACGCTGTCTAATAAGCGCTACTGCTTCTTGAGCTTGACTAACAGCTTCGGGCCCTAGAGGCTGCCTTTCTCCTACCTTGTCCCAGTGCAACGGTGATCGGCACCTTCTTCCATACATCAACTCATAAGGTGCCATCCCGATCGTTGACTGGTAGTTGTTGTTGTACGAGAACTCGATCAGCGTCAAGTACTTGTTCCATGATCCTCCGAAATCAAGTACACACGCGCGTAGCATATCCTCTAAAATCTGAATCGTACGCTCGGACTGCCCATCTGTCTGAGGATGGAAAAATGTACTAAGGCTTAACTTAGTACCCATAGCTTGCTGTAAACTTCCCCAAAATCTCGACGTAAACACTGATCCTCTATCTGACACTATCGTCTTGGGGATTCCATGTAACCGTACAATCTCTTGGATGTAGATGTCTGCATATTGGTCTGTCATGTATGAAGTCTTAACAGGTAGGGAATGAGCCAACTTGGTTAGTCTATCTATTACTATCCAAGCGGAATCATGCTGCTTATTCGTCTTTGGCAGACCCGTCACGAAGTCCATGGCTATGTCGTCCCACTTCCATTCTGGTACGCTAAGCGGTTGCAATAAACCTGCAGGGCACTAATGCTCTGCTTTCACTTGCTGGCATACCAGACACTTAGATACATACTCCGCTATGTCCTTCTTCATCCCTGGCCACCAATAGATTGCCTTGATGTCATGAGTCATCTTGGTAGACCCTGGATGAACTGAGTACGGGGTGCTGTGCGCTTCTTCCAGAATCGTCTTCTTAATACTTTGATCATTTGGCACGCATACCCGATCCTTATATCACAATAAGCCTTGGCTAGATATTGAGAAATCAGTATTCTTGCCTTCTCTGACTGCTTCCATATGTGCTGCTAGCGATTCATTATGTCTCTGACCAATCCGTATGTCCTTTAGCAGATTTGATTGGATAGACAAGTTAGCCAGCTTGCCTACAACCACTTCTATTCCGGCACTGATAAGCTCCTGCTGTAGCGGCTTTTCCATTCCGGATAAGGCTGCTAAATTCCCATAGCTTTTCCTACTAAGCGCATCGGCAACCACGTTCGCCTTTCCTGGGTGGTATAGGATTTTGCAGTCGTAATCCTTGACTAACTCTAACCACCTGCGCTGCCTCATGTTGAGCTCCTTCTGCGTAAAGAAGTATTTTAAACTCTTGTGGTCCGTATAAATCTCGCACCGTTCTCCGTAAAGATAATGGCGCCAGATTTTTAACGCAAAGACCATTGCTGCCAACTCCATATCGTGAGTTGGATAGCGTTGCTCATACTCCTTTAACTGACGTGAGGCATAGGCTATCACCTTGTCATTTTGCATCAACACGCATCCCAATCCTAGCTTTGATGCATCGCAGTAGACAACGAACTTATCGTTGGGTGTTGGTACACTGAGTACTGGTGTTGAGCAAAGCTTATCTTTAAGCAACTGGAAGCTTTCTTCACACTTATCGTTCCAGTTAAACTTTTGTTGCTTCCGGGTCAGGTTGGTGAGCGGAGTGGCTATCTTAGAAAAGCCCTCTACAAACTTCCTATAATAACCTTCTAGCCCTAAGAAGCTTCTTACTTTAGATGCGTTCTTTGGTCTTGACCAATCCTTCACGGCCTCTACTGCAACTCCATCTTTCGATATAATGTGTCCGAGGAACGCCACTTGCGAAAACCAAAACTCGCATTTCTTGAACTTTGCGTAGAGTTGATGCTCCTTCAATCGCGTCAAAATCATCCTCAAATGTTCCTCGTGCTCTACTTCATCCTTGGAGTATACTAAGATATCGTCGATGAATACAACGACGAATTTATCTAAGTAATCCTTGAAGACCCTATTCATTAAGTCCATAAACGCGGCTGGTGTGTTAGTAAGACCAAAAGACATCACCAAGAACTCGTAATGTCCATAACGAGTCCTAAAGGCGGTCTTAGGAATATCTTCTCCCTTTACCTTGAGCTAATGATATCCTGACCATAAATCGATCTTTGAAAATACCGTCGCGCCTCGGAGTTGATCAAACAAATCGTCGATCCGAGGTAGCGGGTACTTGTTCTTAATCGTTACTTTGTTCAGCTCACGATAGTCTATGCACATCCTCATACTTCCGTCCTTCTTCTTCACGAATAGTACCGGAGCTCCCCATGGTGAATGGCTTGGCCTAATAAAACCCAAGTCTAGGAGTTCTTGTAGCTGCGTCTTTAACTCCTTGAGTTCCGTAGGTGCCATCCGGTATGGTGCCTTAGAGATAGGCTCGGTGCCTGGTACTAATTCTATCGTGAAGTCTATTTCTCAAGTTGGCGGCAATCCTGGCAAGTCATCGGGAAATACCTCTGGAAATTCTTGTATAACACGGACGTCTCCAACCTTAAGTGGTGTCTCCCTCTCCACATTCGTGATGCTGGCTAGGAACGCTTAACATCCTTTCTCCATCATTCGTTGAGCTTTGAGAGATGATACTAACGGGGTGCGCAATCCTGAAGCTTGTCCCATGAAGCATCGTCTCTGGCCGTCAAGAGTCTCGAACATCACCTTCTTGCGTTTGCAGTCGATCGTTGCGCCATGCCGTGCTAGCCAATCCATGCCTAGTATTACGTCGAAGTCCTTGATCACTAGATCTATCAGGTCTCCTTCTAGTTCTTTGTCCTCAATCTTGATTGGTACGCCTCGTACTATTCGTGATGATAGAACTACTTTGCCCGAAGGCAACTCAGTTACAAACCTAGTTCTAAATCTTTCACTAGGTTTGTCTAGTTTTTCTATCTTTCCTAACGAGATATACGAATGAGTGGCTCCCGAATCAAATAATACATAGCATAAATTATTGAGGATAGAAATCTAACCTGTGACCACCTTGTTGCTATCATTAGCCTCTCCTTGGGTTAAGGCAAAAACCCTAGCAGGAACCATCTTTTCGTCCTTCTTCCCTTCTGGCTTCTGCTGAGGACAATCTCTTTTACGATGCCCTTCTTGACCACAGTTGAAACACTCCTTGGTGTTTGCACGGCATTCTCCAGGATGTTTCTTCAGACACTTAGCACATGGCGGGTATTCTACGTAGCCCGGCCTATTTCCTCCATTATTCGTACGTGCCTTCTTATCGTTGTCGAACTGACGAGCATATTTTTCTACCATAAGCGATGACTGCCGAGGTGTAATACTTCTTGTGGAACAGCTCCACAAATCTTGTCCATATCATGGTGGCGACATCGTTAGTCTACTGAACTAAGTCCCACCATATGCTGGCATCCTTCCTGAGTAATGACGAGACGCAGGATATGCAGTCCGCATTACTGAGATTCATGTGCGTCAGAATCGGCTCCACGTTCCTTAGCCACTCTTCTACCTCAAAGGGGTCTGTAGTCCCTTCGAAGTTTGGAGCGTGCTGTTTGCGGAACCTTTCATACACTGACTCCATATTCGGTACTGAATGTGGTGCGTAGTTCATCACTGGCCATCCCCCATATGGACCAACTTGTTGGGGTGCTGGGGCCATTTCCTGTGGCTGCGGCTGTGGCTGTGGCTGTGGCGGAGGCTGAGGCTGAGATTGAGCCTGTTGGCGTTGTTGCTGCAAAAGTTCCTCGACTTGCTGTCGCAGTCTGGAAATCTCCGCAGTGTTGTCAGCTTGTGGTTCCGGCGCATTGCGGCTAGTAGTAGCACGCACTCCTTTTCTGCGAACTGGAGGGACTTCATTGGTCGTTGGAACAGCGTTGGAGGCGTTTCCGTTGGTGCGTGCAGATCTTCGGAGTGACATCTTCAACAAAGTTCTAACAGTCGAGAACATGTTAGAACTTACCCTAATAGGCTCTAAGGCAAAAACTTATTCTAAAACAAACATATCTCGGACCTATTTATTATGACTTCTTATGAAAAATTATATAGGTCTTTATTTATTATTAGAGTGGGTTTCTATATTTAGAAAAACAAGTCATCTTTATTTTCTAAGTGTGTTTCTATTCATCCTATATGACTTAATTCTCAGGCTCGAAACTTATCTTTGTTCCAAAGTTAACCATATTGAGGGAGGGCTGGGATCAGTAAAATCGTTCCCACTACTATGGCCCCCTAACTCTCAATAAGGAAACTTGGTTCATTGATTTGTATCCACCCTCACCGAACTTAGTCATTATTCATTTTATTTATTACTTATTATGATTGCGAAAATAAAATCAAACTCATACATGATAATAAAATAGCATGTTATTTATTTGGAAAAAAGTTTTCACTTATTATAATCATAAAATAAAGAAAGAAATAAAATAAACAATAAAAACTAACTATTCTAAAAATCGGGATCTTCTACATCCGATCCTTCATCTAGCATATCGTCATCTATCTCCTCATAATCGCCGTTGTCTTGAGCCTCAAAATTTCCTTGGGGAAGATTCAAGAAGATCCTATGTTGTTGCTCATTAGTGAATTGAAACTCTAAATCATAGGTGAACTTAAGTATGAGAGAATAATATCTTAGGGCTACTTGTAAATCATCATCATTATTTATAGTCTCCCATATTTCTTCTAAAGTTTAAATTACTGAAGGAAAATCTTTTAAAAGCCTAATTACTAGGACATATTGTTCTGCAGCTCTCATCATGATTTGCTTAGACTCTTGAAGGTGACCTATCTCTTTGTGGAACAAGATCAATCTCCGAGTGATTTTCTCTAGTGTTCCTACAATGTTCCTTGGTTCCCTTATTCTCTTTAAAGCCTTAATGGCTCGGATATCCTCATTGCTTAATGCTCCGTTCATACTTAACTGAAAACATAAATACTAAAAATCGTTAGCTATACACATAAGCAAAATAACCGTAACTTAAATACTTACTTGGCAGTCAGATTCGGAGCTTTTGAGTGTGTGTATCGAGGAGAACTTCATGCGAAGGAACCGTTGCTCTGATACCAACTGTAATGACCCAACTACTCTAGACTTTTGGACCATTAATGAAACTATGCATACAAATCCTTAATAAAGCTTACATTGCGAAAATACCATAATTTTATTAGGTAACTTGTAAAAATAAGAGTTTCTTACAAAAATATCAAGAAGGATATGGGATCCCATTGTCTTAAAAACAAAACATAATTTAAAATAAAGGAGTTACATAGAAAGTGCGGAAAAATTACACATAAACCCATAAATAAAAGACTACATCCTCAAAATCGAACTCTCGACTCCTTGAATCCATTCACCATCGATACACAATCTCCAAGCATCCACGAACCTTACCGCCACTAATAGCTATTTTCCTACACATTTAAACAAAAAGGAATGAGCCTAATGCCCAGCAAGGAAAATCTAACACATACTTCATATACATAAATTTCATAATAAACACCAAGACATAACATAACACTTATTACATACACATACTATAATGGCCATTATTACTTGGGGTCCCATAGACTAAACAAGTCATATGCCCATGAGATTAGTGGGGTCCTACTAGCTAAGTAGGTCATATGCCCATAATCTATTTGGGGTCTTGTTAGTCATATGGGTCATATGCCCAAGCCTACAAACATACATATCATAACACTTATCATAACATAAGAAACATAAGATAACATATAGAACATATAACATATGCATTTCTATCCTATTTTCCTTACCAAAGTTACCGGGATAAGAGGACAGCGTTGGGACTTTTGGAACACTCCTAAAACCATGTATAACAGGTTGAGTAGATTGAAGAAAAAGTAATGAAAAGAATGGAAGGAATGGAATGACTAAACCTTGGAGAAACATACTTACCAAAAACTTATGAGCAAGTTCTTAGATTTCCTAACCAAAATAAGAATAAGGTTAGAAGACTGAGTAGAAGACTGAGTAGAAGACTATGAGAAAGAAAATAACATAAAACCAATGAACTAGAGTGTGGAAATACCTTGAAGACTTGTAGAGAAATCTAAACCTCGAACCGAAATACTATAGAACCTTACTTCCCAAAGTGTTTGATAAGCTTATGATGATCAAGCTTATGATTCCCCAACCCAGGTGTTTACACTCTCACACTCACTTAGCACTTGCAGCCTCTAAGCTTGGAGCAAAAGATGAATAATGGCTGGGTACTAGGTCCTATTTATAGAGTTTAGGAATGAAAGGATCTTAATTTTACTTGAATAAAAATAATAGCTTTTTAGGTGAAAATAATTTGAATAATCGTTCAGCAGAGGCTGAAGACTCGTTCAAAAAGGTGCTGGACTTATCAAGAGGTTGAATGGCTGAAAGGAAAAAGAATTCAAAAACTTTTGAAATATACTGAAGGAGGCGATATATCGCCCCCTGTAGGCGATATATCGCCTGGGCCAGTATGCCCGAGGCTGTCGTGCATCGTCTCGTGTTTTCCGTATCTACGTGCTGCGATATATCGGCACACGCTGATTAATTAAACACGAAATTACACATTTTTAGCTAAGTTTGAATGGAGTAAACAGCCTTGACTAAGCCCTCAACGTATTCAAAGCTGCTGACTGGCCTTATAGAATTCAAACTTTTACCCTTATTAAATTTAATCCTCAAAATACTTAATCCTTAATCATCCATACATAACATGTGCTTAAAATCCTATTGGTCCTTATCTAAACCTTATAGTATAATAAATATTATCCTTAATATCAGTCATATAATCAAACCTTAGGTTAACATTAATATTCTTAAACTATAGGTTAAACTTAGAAAATCTACAAGTACTACTATGGGTGTCCAAATAATTCTCGGTCTGAACCAAAAATCCACAGTTACAAAGATAATGCTATAAATACTATAATACTACTATCTAACTAGCTAAGTAATGTTCTTGGACTCTACAATTCTCCCCTACTAAAAAGAATTTCGTCCTCAAAATTTACTTACCAAATAATTCCGGATACCGGCCTTGCATGTCCTCCTCCAACTCCCACGTTGCCTCTCGTTCAGAACTATTAGTCCATAGGACTTTGACTATAGGAAAGTTCTTGGACCGTAACTGCTTCATCCCTCTATCTAGGATGCTAACCGGTCGTTCCTCGTAACTTAAGTCTTTCTGGAGTGCTATCGTATCGTACTTGAGGACGTGAGATGGGTCTGACACATATTTGTGTAGCATCGAAATGTAGAACACGTTGTGACTATCGGCTAGTGCTGGCGGTAGGGCTAGTCTATACGCAACTGGTCCCACTTTGTCCAATATCTCAAAAGGACCTATGAATCGGGGACTAAGCTTGCCTTTCTTCCCGAACCACTTGACACCTTTCATAGGAGATATCTTCAAGAAGACTTGATCTCCAACTTGGAATTCCACATCGCGTCGCTTGGCATCCGCATAGCTTTTCTGACGGCTTTGAGCAGCAAGCATACGCTGTCTAATAAGCGCTACTGCTTCTTGAGCTTGACTAACAGCTTCGGGCCCTAGAGGCTGCCTTTCTCCTACCTTGTCCCAGTGCAACGGTGATCGGCACCTTCTTCCATACATCAACTCATAAGGTGCCATCCCGATCGTTGACTGGTAGTTGTTGTTGTACGAGAACTCGATCAGCGTCAAGTACTTGTTCCATGATCCTCCGAAATCAAGTACACACGCGCGTAGCATATCCTCTAAAATCTGAATCGTACGCTCGGACTGCCCATCTGTCTGAGGATGGAAAAATGTACTAAGGCTTAACTTAGTACCCATAGCTTGCTGTAAACTTCCCCAAAATCTCGACGTAAACACTGATCCTCTATCTGACACTATCGTCTTGGGGATTCCATGTAACCGTACAATCTCTTGGATGTAGATGTCTGCATATTGGTCTGTCATGTATGAAGTCTTAACAGGTAGGGAATGAGCCAACTTGGTTAGTCTATCTATTACTATCCAAGCGGAATCATGCTGCTTATTCGTCTTTGGCAGACCCGTCACGAAGTCCATGGCTATGTCGTCCCACTTCCATTCTGGTACGCTAAGCGGTTGCAATAAACCTGCAGGGCACTAATGCTCTGCTTTCACTTGCTGGCATACCAGACACTTAGATACATACTCCGCTATGTCCTTCTTCATCCCTGGCCACCAATAGATTGCCTTGATGTCATGAGTCATCTTGGTAGACCCTGGATGAACTGAGTACGGGGTGCTGTGCGCTTCTTCCAGAATCGTCTTCTTAATACTTTGATCATTTGGCACGCATACCCGATCCTTATATCACAATAAGCCTTGGCTAGATATTGAGAAATCAGTATTCTTGCCTTCTCTGACTGCTTCCATATGTGCTGCTAGCGATTCATTATGTCTCTGACCAATCCGTATGTCCTTTAGCAGATTTGATTGGATAGACAAGTTAGCCAGCTTGCCTACAACCACTTCTATTCCGGCACTGATAAGCTCCTGCTGTAGCGGCTTTTCCATTCCGGATAAGGCTGCTAAATTCCCATAGCTTTTCCTACTAAGCGCATCGGCAACCACGTTCGCCTTTCCTGGGTGGTATAGGATTTTGCAGTCGTAATCCTTGACTAACTCTAACCACCTGCGCTGCCTCATGTTGAGCTCCTTCTGCGTAAAGAAGTATTTTAAACTCTTGTGGTCCGTATAAATCTCGCACCGTTCTCCGTAAAGATAATGGCGCCAGATTTTTAACGCAAAGACCATTGCTGCCAACTCCATATCGTGAGTTGGATAGCGTTGCTCATACTCCTTTAACTGACGTGAGGCATAGGCTATCACCTTGTCATTTTGCATCAACACGCATCCCAATCCTAGCTTTGATGCATCGCAGTAGACAACGAACTTATCGTTGGGTGTTGGTACACTGAGTACTGGTGTTGAGCAAAGCTTATCTTTAAGCAACTGGAAGCTTTCTTCACACTTATCGTTCCAGTTAAACTTTTGTTGCTTCCGGGTCAGGTTGGTGAGCGGAGTGGCTATCTTAGAAAAGCCCTCTACAAACTTCCTATAATAACCTTCTAGCCCTAAGAAGCTTCTTACTTTAGATGCGTTCTTTGGTCTTGACCAATCCTTCACGGCCTCTACTGCAACTCCATCTTTCGATATAATGTGTCCGAGGAACGCCACTTGCGAAAACCAAAACTCGCATTTCTTGAACTTTGCGTAGAGTTGATGCTCCTTCAATCGCGTCAAAATCATCCTCAAATGTTCCTCGTGCTCTACTTCATCCTTGGAGTATACTAAGATATCGTCGATGAATACAACGACGAATTTATCTAAGTAATCCTTGAAGACCCTATTCATTAAGTCCATAAACGCGGCTGGTGTGTTAGTAAGACCAAAAGACATCACCAAGAACTCGTAATGTCCATAACGAGTCCTAAAGGCGGTCTTAGGAATATCTTCTCCCTTTACCTTGAGCTAATGATATCCTGACCATAAATCGATCTTTGAAAATACCGTCGCGCCTCGGAGTTGATCAAACAAATCGTCGATCCGAGGTAGCGGGTACTTGTTCTTAATCGTTACTTTGTTCAGCTCACGATAGTCTATGCACATCCTCATACTCCCGTCCTTCTTCTTCACGAATAGTACCGGAGCTCCCCATGGTGAATGGCTTGGCCTAATAAAACCCAAGTCTAGGAGTTCTTGTAACTGCGTCTTTAACTCCTTGAGTTCCGTAGGTGCCATCCGGTATGGTGCCTTAGAGATAGGCTCGGTGCCTGGTACTAATTCTATCGTGAAGTCTATTTCTCAAGTTGGCGGCAATCCTGGCAAGTCATCGGGAAATACCTCTGGAAATTCTTGTATAACACGGACGTCTCCAACCTTAAGTGGTGTCTCCCTCTCCACATTCGTGATGCTGGCTAGGAACGCTTAACATCCTTTCTCCATCATTCGTTGAGCTTTGAGAGATGATACTAACGGGGTGCGCAATCCTGAAGCTTGTCCCATGAAGCATCGTCTCTGGCCGTCAAGAGTCTCGAACATCACCTTCTTGCGTTTGCAGTCGATCGTTGCGCCATGCCGTGCTAGCCAATCCATGCCTAGTATTACGTCGAAGTCCTTGATCACTAGATCTATCAGGTCTCCTTCTAGTTCTTTGTCCTCAATCTTGATTGGTACGCCTCGTACTATTCGTGATGATAGAACTACTTTGCCCGAAGGCAACTCAGTTACAAACCTAGTTCTAAATCTTTCACTAGGTTTGTCTAGTTTTTCTATCTTTCCTAACGAGATATACGAATGAGTGGCTCCCGAATCAAATAATACATAGCATAAATTATTGAGGATAGAAATCTAACCTGTGACCACCTTGTTGCTATCATTAGCCTCTCCTTGGGTTAAGGCAAAAACCCTAGCAGGAACCATCTTTTCGTCCTTCTTCCCTTCTGGCTTCTGCTGAGGACAATCTCTTTTACGATGCCCTTCTTGACCACAGTTGAAACACTCCTTGGTGTTTGCACGGCATTCTCCAGGATGTTTCTTCAGACACTTAGCACATGGCGGGTATTCTACGTAGCCCGGCCTATTTCCTCCATTATTCGTACGTGCCTTCTTATCGTTGTCGAACTGACGAGCATATTTTTCTACCATAAGCGATGACTGCCGAGGTGTAATACTTCTTGTGGAACAGCTCCACAAATCTTGTCCATATCATGGTGGCGACATCGTTAGTCTACTGAACTAAGTCCCACCATATGCTGGCATCCTTCCTGAGTAATGACGAGACGCAGGATATGCAGTCCGCATTACTGAGATTCATGTGCGTCAGAATCGGCTCCACGTTCCTTAGCCACTCTTCTACCTCAAAGGGGTCTGTAGTCCCTTCGAAGTTTGGAGCGTGCTGTTTGCGGAACCTTTCATACACTGACTCCATATTCGGTACTGAATGTGGTGCGTAGTTCATCACTGGCCATCCCCCATATGGACCAACTTGTTGGGGTGCTGGGGCCATTTCCTGTGGCTGCGGCTGTGGCTGTGGCTGTGGCGGAGGCTGAGGCTGAGATTGAGCCTGTTGGCGTTGTTGCTGCAAAAGTTCCTCGACTTGCTGTCGCAGTCTGGAAATCTCCGCAGTGTTGTCAGCTTGTGGTTCCGGCGCATTGCGGCTAGTAGTAGCACGCACTCCTTTTCTGCGAACTGGAGGGACTTCATTGGTCGTTGGAACAGCGTTGGAGGCGTTTCCGTTGGTGCGTGCAGATCTTCGGAGTGACATCTTCAACAAAGTTCTAACAGTCGAGAACATGTTAGAACTTACCCTAATAGGCTCTAAGGCAAAAACTTATTCTAAAACAAACATATCTCGGACCTATTTATTATGACTTCTTATGAAAAATTATATAGGTCTTTATTTATTATTAGAGTGGGTTTCTATATTTAGAAAAACAAGTCATCTTTATTTTCTAAGTGTGTTTCTATTCATCCTATATGACTTAATTCTCAGGCTCAAAACTTATCTTTGTTCCAAAGTTAACCATATTGAGGGAGGGCTGGGATCAGTAAAATCGTTCCCACTACTATGGCCCCCTAACTCTCAATAAGGAAACTTGGTTCATTGATTTGTATCCACCCTCACCGAACTTAGTCATTATTCATTTTATTTATTACTTATTATGATTGCGAAAATAAAATCAAACTCATACATGATAATAAAATAGCATGTTATTTATTTGGAAAAAAGTTTTCACTTATTATAATCATAAAATAAAGAAAGAAATAAAATAAACAATAAAAACTAACTATTCTAAAAATCGGGATCTTCTACATCCGATCCTTCATCTAGCATATCGTCATCTATCTCCTCATAATCGCCGTTGTCTTGAGCCTCAAAATTTCCTTGGGGAAGATTCAAGAAGATCCTATGTTGTTGCTCATTAGTGAATTGAAACTCTAAATCATAGGTGAACTTAAGTATGAGAGAATAATATCTTAGGGCTACTTGTAAATCATCATCATTATTTATAGTCTCCCATATTTCTTCTAAAGTTTAAATTACTGAAGGAAAATCTTTTAAAAGCCTAATTACTAGGACATATTGTTCTGCAGCTCTCATCATGATTTGCTTAGACTCTTGAAGGTGACCTATCTCTTTGTGGAACAAGATCAATCTCCGAGTGATTTTCTCTAGTGTTCCTACAATGTTCCTTGGTTCCCTTATTCTCTTTAAAGCCTTAATGGCTCGGATATCCTCATTGCTTAATGCTCCGTTCATACTTAACTGAAAACATAAATACTAAAAATCGTTAGCTATACACATAAGCAAAATAACCGTAACTTAAATACTTACTTGGCAGTCAGATTCGGAGCTTTTGAGTGTGTGTATCGAGGAGAACTTCATGCGAAGGAACCGTTGCTCTGATACCAACTGTAATGACCCAACTACTCTAGACTTTTGGACCATTAATGAAACTATGCATACAAATCCTTAATAAAGCTTACATTGCGAAAATACCATAATTTTATTAGGTAACTTGTAAAAATAAGAGTTTCTTACAAAAATATCAAGAAGGATATGGGATCCCATTGTCTTAAAAAC
Source organism: Humulus lupulus (assembly GCF_963169125.1). NCBI lineage: Eukaryota > Viridiplantae > Streptophyta > Magnoliopsida > Rosales > Cannabaceae > Humulus > Humulus lupulus. Next base: position 119,054,960 of record NC_084794.1, read on the forward strand.
AAAACATAATTTAAAATAAAGGAGTTACATAGAAAGTGCGGAAAAATTACACATAAACCCATAAATAAAAGACTACATCCTCAAAATCGAACTCTCGACTCCTTGAATCCATTCACCATCGATACACAATCTCCAAGCATCCACGAACCTTACCGCCACTAATAGCTATTTTCCTACACATTTAAACAAAAAGGAATGAGCCTAATGCCCAGCAAGGAAAATCTAACACATACTTCATATACATAAATTTCATAATAAACACCAAGACATAACATAACACTTATTACATACACATACTATAATGGCCATTATTACTTGGGGTCCCATAGACTAAACAAGTCATATGCCCATGAGATTAGTGGGGTCCTACTAGCTAAGTAGGTCATATGCCCATAATCTATTTGGGGTCTTGTTAGTCATATGGGTCATATGCCCAAGCCTACAAACATACATATCATAACACTTATCATAACATAAGAAACATAAGATAACATATAGAACATATAACATATGCATTTCTATCCTATTTTCCTTACCAAAGTTACCGGGATAAGAGGACAGCGTTGGGACTTTTGGAACACTCCTAAAACCATGTATAACAGGTTGAGTAGATTGAAGAAAAAGTAATGAAAAGAATGGAAGGAATGGAATGACTAAACCTTGGAGAAACATACTTACCAAAAACTTATGAGCAAGTTCTTAGATTTCCTAACCAAAATAAGAATAAGGTTAGAAGACTGAGTAGAAGACTATGAGAAAGAAAATAACATAAAACCAATGAACTAGAGTGTGGAAATACCTTGAAGACTTGTAGAGAAATCTAAACCTCGAACCGAAATACTATAGAACCTTACTTCCCAAAGTGTTTGATAAGCTTATGATGATCAAGTTTATGATTCCCCAACCCAGGTGTTTACACTCTCACACTCACTTAGCACTTGCAGCCTCTAAGCTTGGAGCAAAAGATGAATAATGGCTGGGTACTAGGTCCTATTTATAGAGTTTAGGAATGAAAGGATCTTAATTTTACTTGAATAAAAATAATAGCTTTTTAGGTGAAAATAATTTGAATAATCGTTCAGCAGAGGCTGAAGACTCGTTCAAAAAGGTGCTGGACTTATCAAGAGGTTGAATGGCTGAAAGGAAAAAGAATTCAAAAACTTTTGAAATATACTGAAGGAGGCGATATATCGCCCCCTGTAGGCGATATATCGCCTGGGCCAGTATGCCCGAGGCTGTCGTGCATCGTCTCGTGTTTTCCGTATCTACGTGCTGCGATATATCGGCACACGCTGATTAATTAAACACGAAATTACACATTTTTAGCTAAGTTTGAATGGAGTAAACAGCCTTGACTAAGCCCTCAACGTATTCAAAGCTGCTGACTGGCCTTATAGAATTCAAACTTTTACCCTTATTAAATTTAATCCTCAAAATACTTAATCCTTAATCATCCATACATAACATGTGCTTAAAATCCTATTGGTCCTTATCTAAACCTTATAGTATAATAAATATTATCCTTAATATCAGTCATATAATCAAACCTTAGGTTAACATTAATATTCTTAAACTATAGGTTAAACTTAGAAAATCTACAAGTACTACTATGGGTGTCCAAATAATTCTCGGTCTGAACCAAAAATCCACAGTTACAAAGATAATGCTATAAATACTATAATACTACTATCTAACTAGCTAAGTAATGTTCTTGGACTCTACAATTCTCCCCTACTAAAAAGAATTTCGTCCTCAAAATTTACTTACCAAATAATTCCGGATACCGGCCTTCCATGTCCTCCTCCAACTCCCACGTTGCCTCTCGTTCAGAACTATTAGTCCATAGGACTTTGACTATAGGAAAGTTCTTGGACCGTAACTGCTTCATCCCTCTATCTAGGATGCTAACCGGTCGTTCCTCGTAACTTAAGTCTTTCTGGAGTGCTATCGTATCGTACTTGAGGACGTGAGATGGGTCTGACACATATTTGTGTAGCATCGAAATGTAGAACACGTTGTGACTATCGGCTAGTGCTGGCGGTAGGGCTAGTCTATACGCAACTGGTCCCACTTTGTCCAATATCTCAAAAGGACCTATGAATCGGGGACTAAGCTTGCCTTTCTTCCCGAACCACTTGACACCTTTCATAGGAGATATCTTCAAGAAGACTTGATCTCCAACTTGGAATTCCACATCGCGTCGCTTGGCATCCGCATAGCTTTTCTGACGGCTTTGAGCAGCAAGCATACGCTGTCTAATAAGCGCTACTGCTTCTTGAGCTTGACTAACAGCTTCGGGCCCTAGAGGCTGCCTTTCTCCTACCTTGTCCCAGTGCAACGGTGATCGGCACCTTCTTCCATACATCAACTCATAAGGTGCCATCCCGATCGTTGACTGGTAGTTGTTGTTGTACGAGAACTCGATCAGCGTCAAGTACTTGTTCCATGATCCTCCGAAATCAAGTACACACGCGCGTAGCATATCCTCTAAAATCTGAATCGTACGCTCGGACTGCCCATCTGTCTGAGGATGGAAAAATGTACTAAGGCTTAACTTAGTACCCATAGCTTGCTGTAAACTTCCCCAAAATCTCGACGTAAACACTGATCCTCTATCTGACACTATCGTCTTGGGGATTCCATGTAACCGTACAATCTCTTGGATGTAGATGTCTGCATATTGGTCTGTCATGTATGAAGTCTTAACAGGTAGGGAATGAGCCAACTTGGTTAGTCTATCTATTACTATCCAAGCGGAATCATGCTGCTTATTCGTCTTTGGCAGACCCGTCACGAAGTCCATGGCTATGTCGTCCCACTTCCATTCTGGTACGCTAAGCGGTTGCAATAAACCTGCAGGGCACTAATGCTCTGCTTTCACTTGCTGGCATACCAGACACTTAGATACATACTCCGCTATGTCCTTCTTCATCCCTGGCCACCAATAGATTGCCTTGATGTCATGAGTCATCTTGGTAGACCCTGGATGAACTGAGTACGGGGTGCTGTGCGCTTCTTCCAGAATCGTCTTCTTAATACTTTGATCATTTGGCACGCATACCCGATCCTTATATCACAATAAGCCTTGGCTAGATATTGAGAAATCAGTATTCTTGCCTTCTCTGACTGCTTCCATATGTGCTGCTAGCGATTCATTATGTCTCTGACCAATCCGTATGTCCTTTAGCAGATTTGATTGGATAGACAAGTTAGCCAGCTTGCCTACAACCACTTCTATTCCGGCACTGATAAGCTCCTGCTGTAGCGGCTTTTCCATTCCGGATAAGGCTGCTAAATTCCCATAGCTTTTCCTACTAAGCGCATCGGCAACCACGTTCGCCTTTCCTGGGTGGTATAGGATTTTGCAGTCGTAATCCTTGACTAACTCTAACCACCTGCGCTGCCTCATGTTGAGCTCCTTCTGCGTAAAGAAGTATTTTAAACTCTTGTGGTCCGTATAAATCTCGCACCGTTCTCCGTAAAGATAATGGCGCCAGATTTTTAACGCAAAGACCATTGCTGCCAACTCCATATCGTGAGTTGGATAGCGTTGCTCATACTCCTTTAACTGACGTGAGGCATAGGCTATCACCTTGTCATTTTGCATCAACACGCATCCCAATCCTAGCTTTGATGCATCGCAGTAGACAACGAACTTATCGTTGGGTGTTGGTACACTGAGTACTGGTGTTGAGCAAAGCTTATCTTTAAGCAACTGGAAGCTTTCTTCACACTTATCGTTCCAGTTAAACTTTTGTTGCTTCCGGGTCAGGTTGGTGAGCGGAGTGGCTATCTTAGAAAAGCCCTCTACAAACTTCCTATAATAACCTTCTAGCCCTAAGAAGCTTCTTACTTTAGATGCGTTCTTTGGTCTTGACCAATCCTTCACGGCCTCTACTGCAACTCCATCTTTCGATATAATGTGTCCGAGGAACGCCACTTGCGAAAACCAAAACTCGCATTTCTTGAACTTTGCGTAGAGTTGATGCTCCTTCAATCGCGTCAAAATCATCCTCAAATGTTCCTCGTGCTCTACTTCATCCTTGGAGTATACTAAGATATCGTCGATGAATACAACGACGAATTTATCTAAGTAATCCTTGAAGACCCTATTCATTAAGTCCATAAACGCGGCTGGTGTGTTAGTAAGACCAAAAGACATCACCAAGAACTCGTAATGTCCATAACGAGTCCTAAAGGCGGTCTTAGGAATATCTTCTCCCTTTACCTTGAGCTAATGATATCCTGACCATAAATCGATCTTTGAAAATACCGTCGCGCCTCGGAGTTGATCAAACAAATCGTCGATCCGAGGTAGCGGGTACTTGTTCTTAATCGTTACTTTGTTCAGCTCACGATAGTCTATGCACATCCTCATACTCCCGTCCTTCTTCTTCACGAATAGTACCGGAGCTCCCCATGGTGAATGGCTTGGCCTAATAAAACCCAAGTCTAGGAGTTCTTGTAGCTGCGTCTTTAACTCCTTGAGTTCCGTAGGTGCCATCCGGTATGGTGCCTTAGAGATAGGCTCGGTGCCTGGTACTAATTCTATCGTGAAGTCTATTTCTCAAGTTGGCGGCAATCCTGGCAAGTCATCGGGAAATACCTCTGGAAATTCTTGTATAACACGGACGTCTCCAACCTTAAGTGGTGTCTCCCTCTCCACATTCGTGATGCTGGCTAGGAACGCTTAACATCCTTTCTCCATCATTCGTTGAGCTTTGAGAGATGATACTAACGGGGTGCGCAATCCTGAAGCTTGTCCCATGAAGCATCGTCTCTGGCCGTCAAGAGTCTCGAACATCACCTTCTTGCGTTTGCAGTCGATCGTTGCGCCATGCCGTGCTAGCCAATCCATGCCTAGTATTACGTCGAAGTCCTTGATCACTAGATCTATCAGGTCTCCTTCTAGTTCTTTGTCCTCAATCTTGATTGGTACGCCTCGTACTATTCGTGATGATAGAACTACTTTGCCCGAAGGCAACTCAGTTACAAACCTAGTTCTAAATCTTTCACTAGGTTTGTCTAGTTTTTCTATCTTTCCTAACGAGATATACGAATGAGTGGCTCCCGAATCAAATAATACATAGCATAAATTATTGAGGATAGAAATCTAACCTGTGACCACCTTGTTGCTATCATTAGCCTCTCCTTGGGTTAAGGCAAAAACCCTAGCAGGAACCATCTTTTCGTCCTTCTTCCCTTCTGGCTTCTGCTGAGGACAATCTCTTTTACGATGCCCTTCTTGACCACAGTTGAAACACTCCTTGGTGTTTGCACGGCATTCTCCAGGATGTTTCTTCAGACACTTAGCACATGGCGGGTATTCTACGTAGCCCGGCCTATTTCCTCCATTATTCGTACGTGCCTTCTTATCGTTGTCGAACTGACGAGCATATTTTTCTACCATAAGCGATGACTGCCGAGGTGTAATACTTCTTGTGGAACAGCTCCACAAATCTTGTCCATATCATGGTGGCGACATCGTTAGTCTACTGAACTAAGTCCCACCATATGCTGGCATCCTTCCTGAGTAATGACGAGACGCAGGATATGCAGTCCGCATTACTGAGATTCATGTGCGTCAGAATCGGCTCCACGTTCCTTAGCCACTCTTCTACCTCAAAGGGGTCTGTAGTCCCTTCGAAGTTTGGAGCGTGCTGTTTGCGGAACCTTTCATACACTGACTCCATATTCGGTACTGAATGTGGTGCGTAGTTCATCACTGGCCATCCCCCATATGGACCAACTTGTTGGGGTGCTGGGGCCATTTCCTGTGGCTGCGGCTGTGGCTGTGGCTGTGGCGGAGGCTGAGGCTGAGATTGAGCCTGTTGGCGTTGTTGCTGCAAAAGTTCCTCGACTTGCTGTCGCAGTCTGGAAATCTCCGCAGTGTTGTCAGCTTGTGGTTCCGGCGCATTGCGGCTAGTAGTAGCACGCACTCCTTTTCTGCGAACTGGAGGGACTTCATTGGTCGTTGGAACAGCGTTGGAGGCGTTTCCGTTGGTGCGTGCAGATCTTCGGAGTGACATCTTCAACAAAGTTCTAACAGTCGAGAACATGTTAGAACTTACCCTAATAGGCTCTAAGGCAAAAACTTATTCTAAAACAAACATATCTCGGACCTATTTATTATGACTTCTTATGAAAAATTATATAGGTCTTTATTTATTATTAGAGTGGGTTTCTATATTTAGAAAAACAAGTCATCTTTATTTTCTAAGTGTGTTTCTATTCATCCTATATGACTTAATTCTCAGGCTCGAAACTTATCTTTGTTCCAAAGTTAACCATATTGAGGGAGGGCTGGGATCAGTAAAATCGTTCCCACTACTATGGCCCCCTAACTCTCAATAAGGAAACTTGGTTCATTGATTTGTATCCACCCTCACCGAACTTAGTCATTATTCATTTTATTTATTACTTATTATGATTGCGAAAATAAAATCAAACTCATACATGATAATAAAATAGCATGTTATTTATTTGGAAAAAAGTTTTCACTTATTATAATCATAAAATAAAGAAAGAAATAAAATAAACAATAAAAACTAACTATTCTAAAAATCGGGATCTTCTACATCCGATCCTTCATCTAGCATATCGTCATCTATCTCCTCATAATCGCCGTTGTCTTGAGCCTCAAAATTTCCTTGGGGAAGATTCAAGAAGATCCTATGTTGTTGCTCATTAGTGAATTGAAACTCTAAATCATAGGTGAACTTAAGTATGAGAGAATAATATCTTAGGGCTACTTGTAAATCATCATCATTATTTATAGTCTCCCATATTTCTTCTAAAGTTTAAATTACTGAAGGAAAATCTTTTAAAAGCCTAATTACTAGGACATATTGTTCTGCAGCTCTCATCATGATTTGCTTAGACTCTTGAAGGTGACCTATCTCTTTGTGGAACAAGATCAATCTCCGAGTGATTTTCTCTAGTGTTCCTACAATGTTCCTTGGTTCCCTTATTCTCTTTAAAGCCTTAATGGCTCGGATATCCTCATTGCTTAATGCTCCGTTCATACTTAACTGAAAACATAAATACTAAAAATCGTTAGCTATACACATAAGCAAAATAACCGTAACTTAAATACTTACTTGGCAGTCAGATTCGGAGCTTTTGAGTGTGTGTATCGAGGAGAACTTCATGCGAAGGAACCGTTGCTCTGATACCAACTGTAATGACCCAACTACTCTAGACTTTTGGACCATTAATGAAACTATGCATACAAATCCTTAATAAAGCTTACATTGCGAAAATACCATAATTTTATTAGGTAACTTGTAAAAATAAGAGTTTCTTACAAAAATATCAAGAAGGATATGGGATCCCATTGTCTTAAAAACAAAACATAATTTAAAATAAAGGAGTTACATAGAAAGTGCGGAAAAATTACACATAAACCCATAAATAAAAGACTACATCCTCAAAATCGAACTCTCGACTCCTTGAATCCATTCACCATCGATACACAATCTCCAAGCATCCACGAACCTTACCGCCACTAATAGCTATTTTCCTACACATTTAAACAAAAAGGAATGAGCCTAATGCCCAGCAAGGAAAATCTAACACATACTTCATATACATAAATTTCATAATAAACACCAAGACATAACATAACAATTATTACATACACATACTATAATGGCCATTATTACTTGGGGTCCCATAGACTAAACAAGTCATATGCCCATGAGATTAGTGGGGTCCTACTAGCTAAGTAGGTCATATGCCCATAATCTATTTGGGGTCTTGTTAGTCATATGGGTCATATGCCCAAGCCTACAAACATACATATCATAACACTTATCATAACATAAGAAACATAAGATAACATATAGAACATATAACATATGCATTTCTATCCTATTTTCCTTACCAAAGTTACCGGGATAAGAGGACAGCGTTGGGACTTTTGGAACACTCCTAAAACCATGTATAACAGGTTGAGTAGATTGAAGAAAAAGTAATGAAAAGAATGGAAGGAATGGAATGACTAAACCTTGGAGAAACATACTTACCAAAAACTTATGAGCAAGTTCTTAGATTTCCTAACCAAAATAAGAATAAGGTTAGAAGACTGAGTAGAAGACTATGAGAAAGAAAATAACATAAAACCAATGAACTAGAGTGTGGAAATACCTTGAAGACTTGTAGAGAAATCTAAACTTCGAACCGAAATACTATAGAACCTTACTTCCCAAAGTGTTTGATAAGCTTATGATGATCAAGCTTATGATTCCCCAACCCAGGTGTTTACACTCTCACACTCACTTAGCACTTGCAGCCTCTAAGCTTGGAGCAAAAGATGAATAATGGCTGGGTACTAGGTCCTATTTATAGAGTTTAGGAATGAAAGGATCTTAATTTTACTTGAATAAAAATAATAGCTTTTTAGGTGAAAATAATTTGAATAATCGTTCAGCAGAGGCTGAAGACTCGTTCAAAAAGGTGCTGGACTTATCAAGAGGTTGAATGGCTGAAAGGAAAAAGAATTCAAAAACTTTTGAAATATACTGAAGGAGGCGATATATCGCCCCCTGTAGGCGATATATCGCCTGGGCCAGTATGCCCGAGGCTGTCGTGCATCGTCTCGTGTTTTCCGTATCTACGTGCTGTGATATATCGCCCCCTATAGCTGCGATATATCGGCACACGCTGATTAATTAAACACGAAATTACACATTTTTAGCTAAGTTTGAATGGAGTAAACAGCCTTGACTAAGCCCTCAACGTATTCAAAGCTGCTGACTGACCTTATAGCATTCAAACTTTTACCCTTATTAAATTTAATCCTCAAAATACTTAATCCTTAATCATCCATACATAACATGTGCTTAAAATCCTATTGGTCCTTAACTAAACCTTATAGTATAATAAATATTATCCTTAATATCAGTCATATAATCAAACCTTAGGTTAACATTAATATTCTTAAACTATAGGTTGAACTTAGAAAATCTACAAGTACTACTATGGGTGTCCAAATAATTCCCGGTCTGAACCAAAAATCCATAGTTACAAAGATAATGCTATAAATACTATAATACTACTATCTAACTAGCTAACTAAAGTTCTTGGACTCTACAATCATAGATGGTATTATTCCATGGGACATGTGATAAACGGCCTAAGGGTGCCGTAAATTATACTTGCGCACAGGGCACGTCTCGGCCACTGGTAGCTGAGGACAGCTTAATATTCAGTGAGCTCGGTTTAAGCGGGCCGGAGTCAGTGGGATAAATAGAGGGTGTGGCCTAAGGGCGTTAACCTTGGTTATCATATGTGAATTGATTATTGATATGAAATGATGTACTTGGTATGTTGAATACTTGAATAACATGAATGTTTGGACTGTTTAGTACATGTTTATATTGTATGAGTTATCTGGTTGTTTGCTTGATGATTATGCTCTGTTATTGTGTTTTCTTGTTGGGCCTTGGCTCACGGGTGCTACGTTGTATAGGTAAAGGCAAAGGAAAGTTGGACCAGTCTTGAGATGGAGAGCTTCGGGGCTGAATATACATAATCAACTGATCGGCAACCACGACCAAGGAGTGGAACGGGACGAGAAAAGCCTAACAGTCTGTTTTGCCTTAGAGTGGCCAGTAAATGTATTTTAATCCCAAAATTTTGTAAATTATCTTATAACTTTTCTACTTCTGGGATCCCATGTAAAAGAAAATCTTTGATTATAAGAAATGAAACTTTTGAGACTAAAATCTTTTAACCCCAGTTCAACTGCAGTTTTAGTAACATGTTTCTAATTAAATGACTTGATTAGCAAGTCTTGCACCTTTATAAACACACAGTGTAATGGTCTTGGCTATCTAGGGCATTACAGGAATGACCTAGAGCGTTGATCCTGACCCGATCCTGGCAGAAACCCTAGTTACAACACAAGTATACGTTCATCAGGATTTAACCATATAACCCGAGTTCCAAACCGAACTCTAAATCTTAAAACAATGGTTCTTAGTTAACGGGGCCCTATAAACATTCCCTGAGCCCCTAAGCAATCTCCCAAATTAGATTCTCGAGCCCCCCCCCCCCCCCCCCCCCCGAGCCTAAACCTAAAAATCAGAAAACAGGCATTTCGGGGCCCCTGTTACTTCACAAGAATTGCCTCCAACTTTCACCAAAAGTCCAAAGCTTGATTACGTCTTAGATTGCCTTAAGGCTTTTCAAAGGAAAGTGCTCTCAAACCAAAGAGAAGAGTGTTGTATGGGAGTGAGCTAGGTACCCAGCTGCTGGCCTAATCAATTGACCCATGTGGTCAAAAGACCATAATGCCCCTACCCCAATACCCCTAAGGTTATACTCAACGGTAGTTTAGTCATTTGGAATAATTCTAGCTAACCTCAAGTTATCTCAAACAACCCTAAATAATCTATCAAACCAATAATCATCAATTAATTCCCATTACTCAATAATTCCCAGTAATTTACCAAATTACCAAAATACCCCTAAGCTCACCCCAAGCTGGGTATTTTGCCCCGTTGTGACTTTTTTGCTAACTAGCTCCATAGGATCGCCTCATGTTGGGTAACTCAAATATATCCACATAATAATGTGGTCGAAATCATATATCACACAATTATACCCTTAATGAGTCAAAGTTACGAAAATGTCATTCTAATAAGAAACTGGCCCAATGCATATTTAATACTCCTAAACATGCAAGCATAATTATATCATAATAAAATTTACATAATTCACATAATAACATGCTCATAACACATAAGCACTCATTTAATTCAATTATTGCCTCACGTCCCCCTAATCCAGGCACTAAGCCATATTAGGGAATTTGGGGTGTTACACTCCAGGTGAATGGTATGTTGGTGCCACTTGCGCCCAAAAGACGTTTTCCTTTATTGTTCTGGGTGACTGATGGATGTCAGCGCATTTTTTGAAGCATCCCATCCAGGTGAAATGATACTTTTAGCACTCGAGTGGGCTATTTAATGTACCTTCACTGTCTAGAACCGTCAAATGTGAATTTTCTTAGGATATTCAATATGAGCCGTTAGATGAGAAAAGGCATGGATCGCGGATTGACGAATCGACATTTTAGCTCTTGATTGGGCTAGTTAATGTACCTTTGCTATCTAAAACCATTGGATGCATTTTTCCTATGGGTACTCAATGCGAACCGTTGGATTAGAAAGGTGTGGATGGAAAATTTCTCTCCTATAAATACGCCAGTGGGCTCCCTTCCTCATTTTTACTGATTTTTAATTTTCCAACTAGAGAGTAGAGAGTGAAAACCTTGAATGTCCAAAATTGCAGACGAAATTTTCCAACGCTTACTACATTTCTGAGCCCAATTTTTTCCATTAAACCCACCCTTCGTTCATGAAGAGGAAAACTTCACCCCGGACGATCCTTCCAAAAACATTGACGAGCTGTCCTATCGCCTTCTAAGTTCAAGGCCGAGTTTCTACCAACGTTCCCGCCTTTTCGCCAACAAACCCCAAGTTCAAATTTCTCCAGTAAGTTTTCCTGGCCATTTCTTTGTTTTCCCTTATTTTTTTCTGTTATCATATTGCCTTTGTGATCATGTTAAATGTTAGGGCTGTGACCACCGTGCAGGGTGGTTCTAGGTAGTGTGATGAATAATAGAGAACTTTTTAGGGTAAATTTCTTTCCGAAAATATACCGCGACTAATGAAGCGAGTTGGACAGCTTTGAATGAACGAACTCGAACGCCTTAAAACCATCCGGGTGAATTAGTTTCCCTCTGCAGAGTTTTTTTTTCTTTTAGTTCCCAACTTATGCTCCTGGGACCTTAGTTGTTCCCAGAGCACTGTCCAGAGGGGACTTCTCCAAGCAGTTTAGCATAATTCCCATGCCGTAACCATTTTTCTTCGGTTTTGGTGCTAACTGATTGGTTCTTTCTTTTCCTGTCACTTCTGGGTCCCTAATCATGGCTCATGGCATCATACTTTATCCAAAGGATGAGCTAAATGCGGCCCCAGTCATTCTAGAGGAGCATAAGCTTCCCACTGGAAATTCTTGGGAAATGGACACAGGGAAGAACGAGTTCTGGAACAACCGGATGCTAAATGAGTTGGAGAAATCACTCGGGGTCGAGTCAACTGCGGGACTCTTCTTCAACAGAGTGACCCAAAAGGAAGAAAAGGCCTGTACTGGAGTGGGTGCATTTAGGGCCTGGAGAACTGACCACATTAGTGTGGGAGAAGAATGTCACCCTTTCCTTTTCTTCTTTCTCTCTTTATCTTTTCATTAAATGGTCATGTCTGTTGGGACAGGTCCATACACTTAGACCCGGATGAACAAGTTCATTATTGATAGGGAGAAGCGATATTCCATGTTCAATGCAGATGATCTAGATGGGGGGGGGGGGGGGGCGAAGGGGGGTTAACACGAATATCCTCCGGGTAGTCGGGCTGTTTGCCAACCATCAGTCGATTGATACCCCCAATCTCCGAGGGCTTCAGTGCGAGAGGGACCCGAATCTTTGGGAGGACTTGGCCCTTATCCATATTGAGGCTGTGGAAGCCGAGGTCAATGTGAAGGCTGATAAGAGAAAAGCTAAAATGCCTCGAGGAGAAGGCCATGTCCGAGGAGCAGGACGACCTGCTTGAGGGGACACAGCCTAACACTGGAGCTCCCAGAGCAAGTGTCTCGGGGCAAGGTAAAACACCTCCATTTTTTACTTATGCTCCTCATATTGAGGGCTTTGTTAGGAATAGGCAATGGAATCAGGACTATTTAATTGGGACTACTAGCAACAGGGGTTTTCCTTGCCATATAACCGTGGACATGCTGACCCTCATGCATTCGTCATGGTTCCTCCAATATGATAGATTTTTGGGCTTGGATGTCATGGGGGATCAAATTCATGCTTTTGTCTTAGGAGAATTAAGTCAGGCCCATTTCATAGATAAGGGTCCATATTTTTGTATGTTTCTTTTGTTCACATATTTTTGTATTCTGTTTCATATGCTCTTTTTTATTTATCTTTCCCGCTTCGTTACAACCGATGCTCTCTTATCTCTCCAATACCTGTCTAAGATGTTGTTCGTGCTCTGCCTCTGAACTGGAGTACACTAAGATGTCGTCAATGAAGACAATCTCAAACTGATGCAAGAAGTCCTTGAACACGATATTGATTAGGTCCATGAAGGTTGTTGGGGCATTGGTCAAACCAAACGACATAACCAGAAACTCATAGTGCCCATACCTCGTTCAAAAGGCCGTCTTCGGTATATCCTCGTCCTTGATCCTCAGCTGGTGATAACCAGATCGAAGATCAATCTTCGAGAATAACGTCTTTCCCTGCAGCTAATCAAACAAGCCATCGATCCTTGGTAGAGGGTACTTGTTCTTGATAGTCAACTTGTTCAACTCTCTATAGTGTATACACATCCTCAGAGTCCCGTCCTTCTTTTTCACAAACAAAACTGGAGCACCCCATGGCGAGTAGCTAGGCCTGATAAACCCTAAATCCAGAAGCTCCTATAGCTGTATCTTCAATTCCTTCAGTTCCTCCAGTGCCATCCTAAATGGTGCCCTCGACACTGGCTCCGTCCCCGGTGCCAACTCAATGACAAACTGAATCTCCCTGTGCGGTGACATCCCTGGTAAATCCTCAAGGAACACATCTAGGAACTCATGAACACATCTAGGAACACATCTGATTTCTCCTGGCCCTGTTGGCAAAACTCTGGTAGTATCCACCACACTATCCACGAAACCTATACATCCTCCCTGTAATAGGTCCCTAGCTCTCAGCGCTGATATCATGGGTATGCAAGGTCCACATACTGCACCTACAAACACAAAGGGATCCTCCCCCTCAGGCTCAAAGGTCACCATCTTCTTCCTGTAATCAATAGTAGCCCCGTATCTAACCAGCCAATCCATCCCTAAAATAATAGTAAAGTCTTCCATACCTAACTTAATCAAGTCTACAAATAGCTTCCTACCATCAACCATCACTGGCAGTGCTCTAATCCACTTCCTAGAAACTACCAGTTCTCCTGTAGGCAAAATAGTCCCGAACCCCGTAGTATAGTACTCACTAGGTCTACACAATCTATCAATCACCTTACTAGAAACAAATGAATGTGTAGCACCGGAGTCAATCAATACAGTAAAATGAGAGCTAGTGCTAGAAAGCTGACCTGTCACCACCGAGGACTAGCCTCAGCCTCTGCCTGTGTCAAGGTAAACACTCGAGCTGGAGTCAAGCTGTCCACCTTCCCTGTTTCCCCTTTCTTCACTGTTGCGCAGTCCTTCTTGAGGTGTCCCACCACCCCGCACACATAACAAGCCTTGGGCCGACATTTTCCCGGATGGCGTCTTCTGCACCTCTTTCACTCTGGATAGCTCCTCCATGTGTCATCGCCTCCCTAGCGGCCACCCTGAACACCCTGGCCCCTCCTATCAGGACCAACAGCAGTTGAAGTGTCAGGGGTCTTCCTCTTCAGATCATTGTCGCCTCTACCCCTACCAGATCCTGTATATGGAGGCACCGCCTTGCAAACCTCCCGTCTCGCAACATTCTCCCTCCAAATCTTGTTCTCCGCTTCCTCAGTAGTATGAGCCTTCTCAACAGCCTAGGCATAAGTCGTCCCCCACTGTACTGTTGTAATTCTCACATCTCGGGCTATCATAGCATTAATCCCTCTAATGAATCTGTCCTGTCTAGCTGCATTAGTAGGCACAAGGTCTGGTGCGAACTTCGCAAGTCGGTCAAACTTTAGGGCGTATTCTGTAATTGTCATGTTGCCCTGAACTAACCCCACAAATTCATTCACCTTCGCTGCCCTAACAACAATGTTGTAATACTTCTGACTGAACAAATCCTTGAATGCATCCCAACCCAGAGTAGTAACATCTCTAGTATGTGATGCCACTTCCCACCAAATGCATGCATCCTCTCTCAGCATATATGTGGCATAGGCCACCCGATCATTACCCTCTACCCTCATGAAGTCTAGGATAGCGGTAATCATACTCATCCACTGCTTGGCCTTTAGTGGATCTGGTCCTCCCTCGAAGGTTGGAGGATGATGTCTCCTGAACCGCTCATACAATGGCTCCCACCTATTTCCAACTTTTGGTGTCTGTACAACTGGTGTTATATGAAAATTTTTATTGTCTACCATTACCTCAATTTCTGCTACGCACTAGGAACTGTTCCTAACAATCGGTACTAAAGTCATCTTTAACCCCTACATATGTTAATTATTGTGTGGGTATCATATGCATTTTTATATTATGTGTAATATATGAATGAATGGATGTTTGTGTATGGATCGTTTATGTTCTTAAAGGTTGGTTTTCATGGTGTTTTTGGGATAGGAAAAGTTCTTAATTTTTTCTAGATATACAAAAAAATTGTAAGCCACTTTGGGGCATAGGAATTTTGTAATTTATTTTTTAAATTCTGGAAAAATTCTATAATGGCCCAAACCCCGAGCACAAACCCCGAGGCCCGAGCTGCTGCCCCTGCAGTCATGCGCACCCCTACGTGCGCAGTGCCCATGCACACCCGCGCCTACATCCTGTGTGCCCAGTACCCTGCGCGCTTGCACCCACCCCTGCGCACCCGCGCCTGCATCTTGTGAAGGCTTGGAATAGAGATTTTGGACAAAAATCAGCCGCCGACCACCATTGACGTACCCATTAGGGTTTGTGTCTCGCAAACCCTAATGGATGTGTAACTATCCATTTGGGCATGTTTAAGCCCAATATAATTAAAAAAAATTAATTGTGGTGAGTCCAAATTCCAATTTGGTCCCAATAACTTGTTAGGTATTAAAACCCAAAGTTTGATTATTTTTAATTTGTTTAAAATAATTGAAAGGTTATTTAATTCGTAATAGTTAATTAAAATGGTAATAGCCCAAAGACTAAAAGAGAAGGTCCAAGATCAAAGGAGTTGTTCTTTATTAGGCCTTAGTTAGTTTAATTATTTTTTTATATTTTTTGTAAGTGTTGTAATTTTCTAGAAATACCCAAAACACCTAACCCGCATTTATTTATTTATTTGCTTGAATGTGATTAAATTATTAAAACTATATCATGCATAATAACATGCCATACATATTACCCACATAGTACATATTAAGCATTTTTTTTTAGAAACATGCTTAGAATTGATTATATGTTTTTATTTGATAACTCATATAATTAATTTAGTCTTAATTAGTTAAGATGGTAAAAATAATTTAAAGTTGTTTATTTTCTTATTTAATAAAATTGTTTTATTGAATAAAATAGTATTCTATTTAAAAAGGCAAAATGAAATCTAGGGCACGATTATTTATTTTGCATAATTGGATTAATATTTATTAGAATATCATTTGGTAAAATTAATTTAATTAGTTTTACAACCAAATTGAAAAATATTGATTTTGAGAAAAACACAATTTTAAAAATAGTGAGTGGGAGAGGGAATTATGACAATAAGTCCCATGGTCTCCATTAGTGGTTGAACACTGAGAGGCATAGGAAAGGCCTCGTGTCGCCTCCTTTTGTGACCACCCTAAGGAAAAGCTTCCGAATATGTTTATTTTATCTCAAGGTTGACTTCTCATAAGAGAATAAGATTAGTGATGTATTTCAAGTTGGATTAACCCTAAGGCACACTCTTGAGTTAAATCATTGATCGAAAAATAATGGGTTACATTCCGAAGGTGTTTCTAGGCTTTCGAGCACGACTAGTGCATCTTGACCAAACTAACGGTAATACATAAGTCAAAAGAGAAAAAGGAGATTGTATGATTTCACTTATGGAGTTGAGATCTTGTCTCAAGAATAATTTTTGATTCGTCTGACCTACCCAAAGGCGGTCCATTAATTTTCAAATTAATCTATCGTGGAGAAGAGGATGAGGATGGTGTCCCAGGCTTGGGACGAGGGCCGTGACAAACGGGACGAGATGGTCTGGGCTTTGACTACTCACCGAAACGTGGAGTTAACCAGGCGTCCCAAGGCTTTCAACGCTCCCCAACATATCATGGATCAGTTGAGAGCCGAGCTTAGTTTTTGGCCCAAGTTGGGGAAGGACTTGGCGACGTTCGCCGCAGACTTGCTGGCCCAAGTGGGGACTTCCATGTCCTGCCTTCGGTTCAAACGCTATGCCACCCTGGCTAGTGATGATGCCCTATTCATCTCCTAGGCTATCCGTCACCAGGCCACGGTGGTAACTCTCATTTGTTTGTCTTGTTTCCGTATTATTATTCTCTTCATCTCCCAGTCCACCCTGCCAAAACTGCTAGAGAAAAGTATGACAACTGGATATTATCTAACAATAAGGCCAAATATAATATGCTTGCTAGTATGAGCGATGTACTCAGAAAGAAGTTCAAAACTATTGAAATTGCCTATGGAATTTGGGAATCTCTACTAGGCATGTTTGACCAGCAATCTGATAAGTGCAAACATGATGCTGCTAGAAGCATCATGAATATGAAAATGAAGAAAAATGTTTCTGTCAGAGAACATGTCCTAGACATGATCAACATATTGCACGAAGTAGAAATCCATGGTGTGACCATTGATGAGAGAACTCAAGTAAGTGTAATACTTGAATCTCTCACACCAGCATTTGCGGCATTCACTACCAACTATGTTATCAACAAATTGGAGTACAATATGACCTAACTACTGAATGAGTTGCAAACTTTTGAATCTCTAAACAAAAGTTCCACTAAAGTTGAGGAGGCAAATGCTGCTGAATCCAAGCCTTCCTTTTCAAATGGTAATTCAAAGAAAAGGAAGGGTGGCCAAGGAAAGGACAAGAAAAAGGACAAACAACCATAGAAGACCAACAAGTCTTCCAAGAAGAATAATTCTACAAAGAACTCCAAAAAGAAGGCACCGAAAGGAGCATGCTTTTATTGTGGAGTAGACGGTCATTGGAAAAGGAATTGTCCTAAATACCTGGCTGAATTGAAAGACAAAAATAAGGGTAAATTTGATTTGCTTGTTTTAGAATCTTGTTTAGTGCAAGGTGATTTTTCATCTTGGAGAATTTCACTTTCATACTTTAGATTTTTTGGAGACCGCTCCTCAACTGCCATGCACTGGGAAGACCCCCCCACCTCATGTCTTAGGGACCTTGCATATCGCTCACAAGCATTGTTACTGTTTCCTGCTATGTGGGCCCCCCACATATGGTATCCAATGTGAAGTCCACGGCCGCGGCTCCAGTGGTGGACTCCTTTGTCCTTAGAACTCTAGATTCATGTTTTGGGTTTCGGTCTTGACTCGGTACCTCGAGAGTTTTCCTGATCAAAGGAAAAACTCTATCTCATCCTTCAATTGTTTGCACTTGTTTGTGTCATGCCCATAGTCATTATGGAAACGGCGAAACTTATTCTTGTCCCTGTTTCCTTCTAAGCGTAAGGGTGGTGGCTTTTGGTATGGTATCTCCTGGTATGTTTCCAAGTAAATCTCAACCTTGATGTAGTCAGGACAGTATAGTTGGTGAACTCGGGCTGGTAGGGATGATGCTTAGGCTGTTTGTCGGCTGGTGCGGACTTAGCCTTATTTTCTCCACTCTGCTTGGCCCATGAGGTACCCCTCTTCTTACCATTTCCCCTATTGCTGCCCTGAGGGTTTGCACCGCTCTTGCTTGCCTTGATAGTGGTCGGATGGCTTATGCCTTTTTCTTCCTTCATGATAGCGTCATCTAGCTTCATGTACTTCTCTGCTCGGTCCAGGAACTCCTGCAAGGTGCTAATGGGGTTCCTGTGTATGCTATCCCACAAGGGACTACGATAAATTATTCCTGCTAAGATGGCAACGAACTTCCCTTCATCTCTTACTGTGGATGCTCGGTTTGCCTCTCTCATGAATCTTTGGAAGTAGTCCTTAAGGGATTCATCCTTCCCTTGTTTGATGTTAGCTAGATGATTGGCATAAACTGATCAAATCCGTCTGGCACTGAAGACATTGCAAAATTCCTTACGAAACTGCTCACAGGAAGTGATAGATCCAGGATTGAATTTCCAATACCATTCCTGAGCTAAGTTAGAGAGAGTGGTAGGAAATACCCTACACCTATAATCATGCTCCACACCGAGTAACTCCATCTGATCCTTGAACATTCCAATGTGTCGTACTGGGTCCTCCTTCCCATTGTATGTTGGAAGTTTCAGGGTCTTATACTTTGGTGGTGGTTGAGCAGCTTGGATCTTAGCACTGAAGGGACTCCCACTTCTATGAGCCAACTCAATATTGGAAGGTTTCTTTGTTAGGCCCTAAACAACCATGGTGAGTGCATCTATTTGAGCCTGAATCGCTGGTTGGATTACTGCTCCAGGTGGGGTAGACGTCCTTGGTATCCCCTCTTGACCACTGGTCCTCTTGTTGATGACCTCCCTCAGATCCTAAAGTTGTGCATCTTTCCTGAGCCTATCGAACATGGAATTGGTGTTGTTCATCGGTTCCTTTCCCTTGCAAGACTGAGTGTGTAGGGGTGGTATGTATGCCTTGCTCTTGCCAATGCGATCATGTCCTCTATCCTCTCCTCCTACATGGCTATGAGACTTTGAGCGACCATTTACATTCTTGTCACGCCTCTCAGATGTCTGACCTTTTTCTCCTGTGCTGTTTCGTCTGTCCCCCTGGGAGGGGGCCTTTGGGTTGGTAACACTTTTACTCTGAGGTGAAGTGTTATTCTTCTTAATCATGGAGGAAGTAGTCTTGGATTGCGCCTTCATCTTGTCTCTGGGAAAGCTTCTCTGAGAGCATCCTTGGGGTTCGACTCCTCCCCTAGGACTCCCTGTTACTACTGTCTCGCATCCCTACTGCTTTGGCCTAATCCTCCCTCATCGCCTGAGCAGCAGCTTCCGCGTTAGCTCAGGTTAACTAGGTAGCCGCCTCCAGGCCACAACAGCCTCCTGATACCTTCGGTCAGCTTCCTGCTCCCTTTGGATCATCCTCTAGACCTGCTCATCTATTTCCCACCGTTGTCGTTCCATAGTCTCCCTTTGGAGAGAAATTTCTGCAACAAAGGCCTCCTACCTCGCCGGAAATTGAGCCATCTCCTCCCGGTGAGCATCTTGTGGATCTTCCGCATCAGATTGATCTCCAACCTCCACCTGGGGTTCGTTAACAGGATTGATGGGATCCTGAGTGGTGAAATCTCAGTGAGTCGTCTTCTTTGTCTGACTGGGTTTTGGAGGCATCGTAAAACTGATGAAAGTGTGTTTCTTGATTTCGTACTCTAAATGAAAGCACCAAAATGTTGACCTGTGAAATTGGCCAACGGTCATATGTACTGTATACGACACATTTTGAATGAAAAAAATATAAATATACAATAGAGTACAAATATCTAAACAACACACACATAAATTTATAGTGGTTCAGCCCTGTTCTGATGAACAGTAATAACCTAATCCACTTAGTATTTAGTATTGAATCACTCTATTGACAATTACAAATATGAACTGAAGAGTTCACTCGTCATCAATTTTCCAAGAGTTTCTCCTTAGAAAATATTCGTCTAAAAGTTGTCCAAAGATCCCCCCATAAATGAAGCTCTGGGTCATTTATTTATTACATGATCGGCAAGACTAGGGATCGTGGTTTGGTACACGATCATTGTGAGTGGAGATACATGTCAACCTCCCCGTGATTACAAGATCGTGGGTCTTCTTGTTGTTTCTCTGGATCGTGGTTGACGATGCACGATTGAAACCTTCGGGAAAACGCTAAGTCTTGGTTGGTCTATGAGACTTAGGTGATAGGTGCGATGACCCTTTAGAGCTCGGGTGCTAGGCCTGATGACCCTCTGGGTGCTAGGCTTACTGGTCTTCTGGGTGCTAGGCCTGATGACCTTCTGGGTGCTAGCCTGTTGATCTTCTGGGTGCTAGGCCTGCTGATTTCAGCTTGAACAAGCGTGAACTTTATCCAACAAAGTGTATTTGGGAGTTTAGGCCGACCACTCTATGAAGAATAGGGTGGGCTGACCACCGCTTCCAGTTCTTGAGCATGCCAGGCCGACCACCCCTAGGGGGATTAGGCCTGGTCAACTTCCTTATAGGTCCTGGACCTATGCTTTTTTTCTTATCAGTCTTTTAACAATACTTTGTCATTTTTCCATGACTTGTGAGGCCACGTGCCACTTTCTTATTCACCAGGTCATCTCTTGGATTTTGAGGAATAACACTTTCCTTATTTCTATTATATATATATATATAAATAGATACAAACATCGTGCAATTCACATTTTCTTAGTTTGATTTATAGAATATATTAATTATATTTATTTAATTTATATTATTTTCATATAAATTTCAAATAAATAAACAATATTATATATAAAAAGAATGATATAAACGTATTTAAAAAAATTAAACAAAAATCTTATTTATGATTTATATATATAATATGATAACTTTTTTAAACATATAATTTTTTAATAAAAATTAAGATTATGTATTATATATTATTATAATAATATTTTATAATATTTAAATTTGTTTTAATATAAGTATTAAATATCTTGTATTAAATATTATTATAATAATGATATTTGAATTTATATTAATATAATTAGTAAAAAATTAGCATTATATATTATTATCATAATAATATTTTATAACTTTTAAATTTATATTAATATAAATATTAAATAATAATGATATTTTATAATATTTGAATTTGAATTTAAATTTATATTAATATAATTATTATATATGTAGTCTTATATTAAATATTAATATAATACTGATATTTTATAATATTTGAATTTATATTAATACAATTAATAAATTTTTATTTTAGTTAGTTTTAAAAATATATTTCGTTAAATATTTAGAATATTTCGTTAAAGTTAACAAAATAAATCATTAAAATAAAAAATTTATGTTATCTATACACTTTTTATATAGAATAGAAGAGATATAAAAACCTACATAAAAAAATATTCCGTACGTTTGTTTTTTCTTATTTACATATATTTAATTCCTTTAAAAAAACGTTGAGGATTATTTTTTTAAACTCACTAGTCATTTTTTTATGTTTGTAAAAAAAGAAAAATTTGTAAATTATTCTGTTCTTTTATTTGTTTAATTAACATTATTTTTAATTTTTTTTTCTTCTTTTCATAATTACCTTTATTTATTTATTATTTTTGATACCATGTTCATATATTTGTATTAAGTTGTTAGTATTTTTCTCTTTAGTTTTATTTTGCACTTTCTTTTTACTTATAGGTTTATAATTTTATTTTTTAAATCAGTTAAAAAAATCATAAAATTTAAATAATAATAAAAAAAAAGTAAAAAAATATTTAGAACATTTGAGTAATTTTGAAATTGGTAAAAAATCAAATTTGTTTTGTCTTAGAAAAATTGGTTCTTAAATAAGGTATGTGTTAGTGTATCCCTCCAACCTTTTCTAAGAAACCCCGGGGAGTTCTAGAAAAGTTCTTGGGCCTAAAGTGGTACCTTGACAACCTTCCCAATTGACCTGAGAACATTTTTGGTGTACACTTTTTACACTATTACACATTTTTCCTTTAATACACATAAAAAAATAAAAATAAAGAATGAATGAAGAAGATCAACGGCATTTTTAGTACTATTATCTAATATATCTCTATTCACTTCAAAACAATCCAAAATCTAGTGCTACTGAGGGTACTAGAAATTTTAGAAGTATCCACCAACTTAGCGAAATAGAGTACCTTAAATCTGAATTCGAATTCTTGACTAGAGAATTAGAAAACTTAAAAGCTAAGTATGGTCGAGAAAATAACGAGGACACAAGGGTAGAGTATGATGAACCATATTTTGACTATGAAAGAGTCGACCTCTTAGCTCAAGCTTACTCAACTCTTAGAGATGGGGAGGAAGCTCTTCAATATTATTCTTACTACAAGAACAATATTCTTAGTTGTAAAAACCATGTTGCTTTAAATTGGAAGTTTAAGTATAACTATCGTGCACCGATTGGTTGT
This sequence comes from Humulus lupulus, assembly GCF_963169125.1. Classification (NCBI taxonomy): domain Eukaryota; kingdom Viridiplantae; phylum Streptophyta; class Magnoliopsida; order Rosales; family Cannabaceae; genus Humulus; species Humulus lupulus. The sequence continues at coordinate 119,077,920 of NC_084794.1, forward strand.
GAATTGGCACCATCTAGTATGAATTTTGATAAAAAAATTTCTAACTCTTACCATGAATCTCTACATAATATTTGGACTAAGAAGGATCCCTTAGAGGAAACATTGTACACATTTATCGAGAAGCATATAAATATTAATGAACACATTGTGGATGACTTTAGAGAATATCAGACTCAACTTTCAGAATTGACTGACACTTTTCTTTCACATAATAAGGAAACAATGGCCCCAACCTTTAATTCTATTTCAAAAAAAAAAAAAATTGATGAGGATGATGCCATTACTATTCAGAGTGCAAATATTTCTCATGCTTAAATTCTTTCAATAACGCCGAATAAAAACAAGTGTTATCATACTGATGTGATAAACCTTATTGTGGAGGAAATTTGTAAACTTTTCTCAAAGAATCAATCACACTATTTCCTCCAAGATACTAAAAATGAATATTTTCTTTATCTTGAAAATGTTACAAATGCTTTTATTTTTGAGACATAGGATAAACTAAATCCATTTTTGATACTGGATATTTAAGAATATTGAGTTGGTGAACAAGCTTGAAGAGATTTTTCTTCGGTTTGCCAAGCCTAATCAAGTTCTATCTTTCCCTGCTTTCTTTATTTTCGATATTTTTTTTTGTTAGTTGTTTTGTTCTTTTTATTTTGATTTTATTATGATAGTTTGTCTTGTCATTTATTTTTCTTTTTCTAAGAATCAATATCATATCATTTTGCATTAGCTCACTCTCTAGGCGTTTTCATTTCACGCTTCTCGTGTATATATTTTTAAACAATGAAGACATTGTCTGATTTTGGTTGGAGGTAGTGAGCACATTCATTCATGTTCATAAAGTTTGTCATACTAATATTTTCATGATCAATTTTTTTGAAAATTAATTATTTATTCTTGCAAAATGTTACTTTTGAGTCAATTTTTGTTATCTTTATTACTAAGAGTTTTTCTAGAGATATAACTGCACATACCAAACATTATGATAAGATGGTCGCTAGCACATATTTGCTTAGAAATTTGCCATATCTAAGTATTTCATTCTTTGCTATGAGAGGTGAGACTTGAGAAAACATCTTTTGAATTCTCATTGATTCTTAGAAATTGTTATAATTATTTGGACAAGGTATTGTAGTATGAATGCATGATGTTTTAGAGAGAACATTTTCTATAGACAAATCTTATTAGAGAGCTGTTTTGTTATTTTTCTTATGTACTTCGTGTAAACAAAAAAAAAAAAAAAAGGAAGAAAGAAAAGAAAAGAAAAAGAAAAAGAAAAAGAAAATAAAAAGCACAAGAGAAATAGTTCTATCATTTTCAATTATGTTGTCTCTCATGTCAAAAAAATATGTGTGTATTAATTTCATGTTTTTTTGTCTATGACTCTTAGAATAAATGTAAATATTGTCTATTTTACATAAGAATCCCATAAAGTTGGTTTTGTGGTACTCTTTATGGTGGTTATCCAAATAATTTATTTCAATGGTTATTTAAATGTTTGTCCTAAAAAATATTAATTTGATAAGCGCTCACTTCTTCATTTCCAACTACATGTGTGAAACCGTTGAATTCTTCAATTACATGAGAGGTTGATGAAATTGAGACTTTTACTTGGCATAATTTTCAAAGGCTTTATGTACTGCGGTCTGTGGCAAGAAGATTCAAGTTTGGTGAACACACTCATAACCCTAGATTTATTCAAAGTAATTTTATAACTCTTATTGACTTGTTAGTAATATTTTGTGAAAATACTTGGTTTCTTTTATAATTTTTTACTTGACATATATTATGTGATATTTATCATTTCACTTGAATTGCTAGATAATAGAAATAAGGTGGTTGTGGGTTGCGATTAATGCTCAAAAATATCATTTTATTAGTATTAACATTTAAAATAAATTAAGTTTTAATTAATATTTTCATGAATTTATTGAAATATATTTTATATTTGAAAATATTAATTTCAATTTAATTTGTGCTCAATTTTCAGATTTGAATCACAAATTGATGAAAGTGAGAAAGAAATAGAAGAAGCTGATAAAAATCTAATTTGGTGCCCATTTAATGAGCCCAAGCCTTCAAAGCCCAAGCCCAACTCCATTCTCCTTGTGTTTCTCTCTCCAATCAACTTAAGTTGCAAACATTCTCACTCACGGTTCAAGCCCCATATCCTAATTGAACTTCTCCTATTTCATTTTGGGCTTCTAATTTCTATTATAAAATTATTTAACATTTTTTTACATAAGTTTAGTCACGTTTTTTTTTATGTTACTTAGATTATTAATTTATTTTAGTATATTTGTTATATTGTATGTATTTTACTATATTATGCCACTATATGTATATTGTCACTGTTTGATATATGATATGATGTTCTGTCAAATTAGAAGTTAGATTCAATTTAATCTGGATCAATTAATTTGTGCTTTTAACATATACATCTTCCAGTTGCAATTAATGGTATAGAATTGCAACTGCGTTTTTAATTAATATCAATGTTAGAATAATATTTACAATACTGCATCTCTACATTGTCATGCTCTTTATCTGATCAATTTATTCAATCTATCATTTTAATTACACAAAAATTAATCTCTTCAATTCTATTCTATTTTTTATCTTTATCTTTAACTTTACTAATCTAATCTTTTATTGTGTTTTGTCTCTCCGTGGATATGACATAGCCGATTTACTACAGCGACCGCTTATGAGCTTCTAGGGAATATCAATGGGCATAAAGATGTTCAGAGTTCGTGGAGATCTTTTACTTGTAACCCAACAAGTAACTGGGAATTTCCAAACAAAGGAGCCACAAATGAAGGAGTATAACAAAAGAGCATCTAAATTAGTAAAGTAATTTGAATATTTTGACATAACCCAAGTGCCAAGAGAGTTGATTGAAAGAGCTGACGAGTTGTCAAAATATAAAAAGATTCGAGTCGAGAATGTATGAAGCAGACACAAGTATCCATTTGTCAGACTTACGACTACAAGCAAGTTTTCATGTCTAACTTGATGAAGAATGTTGGATGGACCCAATCGTGCAATATGTGGGAGACACATCGAAAATCCTATAATGGACCTCACCTAAAGTTCCTCTGACCATCAGAGACACCGATGATTTTGGAAGAACTACATGAAAGGATGTGTGGGAATAATTATGGTGGGAGAAGTATAGCGCACAAAGCCATTATACCCTGGGCATTATTGGCCGTACGTGATGATTTAGGTGTACAAACATGCTAGGAAGTGTGATTGATGTAAAAGATGTGCACCATTGATTTAATAACCAACTCAAGAGTTGAACACAGTGATTGCCCCATGGCTATTTAAGAAGTAGGAAATGGATATTATAGGGAACTTTTAAGGCTTCGGGAGGAGAAAGGTATGTCCTCTTTGCAATTGACTACTTTGTTTTAGCCATTTCAAAAGAAAATGATGTTGAAAATGGTTCAAAACAAACTTCTTTCTCTCTTTCACTATTTCAATTAAAAATGACGATTTGGAAATAAATACCCTACTTTTTAAATTTTTTAATATTAAGTATTAAAAGAAGAAAATATAGTATGCTACAACTATTAAGAATTTATGGCTTACACACTATAAATCAACAAGGAATAATATGGATAAACTCAATAATACAAACTCTAAAAACTAATCAAGAATCACATGTATAGTATGAAGGCAAATCTTGAAAATTCAAAGAATAAAGCAAAATCTAGAAAATGATGTAAAATAGAGAGTGAAATTACACCTTATAGATAATGAAATCCTTACATAAAATATCATAGAAATATCAAAGATAAAATAAAAAAAATAAAACGAGAAAGTCAAAAACAAAATCAAAATAGTCAATCTTTGATAGTTAGAGTTTTAGAGAGATACAACCTTTGAATTAAACAATTGAGCCTTTAAACTTGGGGAACATTAAAAAACTTATACATGAGGAGTATTACTGTCCAAAATCTCTATTTGAAGCCTTTCCAAAGTTGCTTAAAGCTTCACCAAGATAGAATGAGAAGTGAGATTAAACAAGCCTTTGAAACTCATACAAGTCAAGCAATTCTCGGTGAATTTTTTGGAGAAAATGACTGTTCTTAGAAAGCTAGAGAGAAAGAGTTAAAAAGTATGATAAAGCTTTACAACTCTAAAGGACCCCTTTCATAGTATAGACACTCCCATTAAGTGTAACCAATATGATCAAATCTTTTAGACACAAATATCATTTAGAGCAAAAATGCATAACTGTAAGAAATACTCAGGTGATGCGTCACCACTTAGAGGCGATGCATCTCACTATAGACCAAAAATGGCATTCAACGCATCGCCTCCCAGGAGGCGATGCAACGCCACTATACCTGACCAACTTCTCCAAAATGGCCTAAAACACCTTCAAATATTCCCAAACTTTTTGGGCATGTGCTTAGATATCTCATTATATTATTTTAGATAAAAAAAAAAGTTAACTATAGATGCCTACAACGAAAAGTCATAAAATTTTACTTCAACTTAAGGGAAATCGTTAAGTGTTTACTCTGTCTTGTGTGATCATTATATTTAATCAATATCAACAACAACCCATAAAAAGTAACTAATTTTGTTGTCCTAAATTATAATTATTTCAATATTTGAGATTAAATGTAGAAAAAGATGTATAAGATCACCCATTTTAGGGCTGTATCAAGAATTTCTCTTATATTTTATTATTTAAATGATATAATACTTATTAATTGTAATATCCTTATATTATTTTATATTTTTAAATATGATACCTACTTTATTTTATTTTAAAATTTATACATATATATATATATTAAAAAAGCTTATATTATAATTTTTCTTTTACTAGTAGTACTATTTTCTTCATTTTGATGTTTTACATTCCTTTCTTTGTAATTAATTATTTTGGCTACCAATATTGTGTCTGGTAAAAATTTTGTTTTTGAATTTTTTAAACACAAAAATGGAAATATTATTTTATTTTTGTTTTTTTATTTTAAAAAAATAAAAATATGTTTGGTAACTATTTTTGTATTTTGTTTTTAAAAACAAAAAATAATAAACATGTTTGATAACTTTTATTTTTATTTTTTGTTTAACAATATGAGGTGTTGATTTGAAGAAGAGAATAAAAAAATGAAAGGAAAAAATAGAAACTGTTTAAAAAAAAAATTTGAAAGTGAAAAATTTTTATCTTCAAAATTTAATAAATTTTAATTAAAATTTTAAAAATTAATAAATAAAAATAGAGTTATCAAACGCATTTTATGTTTAATTTTCAAATTTCTAATTAATTAAATAAAGAATTATTTTTTGAAGTGTTACCAAACAACCCCATTATGTTTTCACTATTATTTTTCTTCAGCTTTCCTCATCTATTAATTTGAACAAAAATCAAGTATTTTAATTAATCACGGCGAGTTACAAACTTGGTTAGTACATATTATTCTGTATACTCGCTCAATAATCATTGGTACATTCATCAAGGTTACCGCATTACCTAGTACGCACTAATTACTCTACATTTATCAATCGAATTACTCCTTAATACTTGGCACAATTACTTGGGTTACTTCATATGTACCGACTAAGATACTATCTGCATAGCAACCATATTACTTTGTATGTAACAACTGGGTTACACCATATGTATGCACCAACCATGTTACCTTTTAGGTGCCATTTGAGCTACTCTATATTGATCAATTGAGTTGCACTTTATGAATTGACTGGGTAACTATCTATGTACTAATTAAGTTACTCCATATTATCAACTAGGTTACCCCTCCATGTACCAATAAGGTTACTAATTGTGTTCTAATCATGTTAGTATTTGTGTACCAACTAAGTTACTCTATATGTACTAATTAGATTATTATTTATATTTTCTTTTTATATTTTCCAGGTAACCATATGTTTTTTTTATTATCATGAACTTCTGAAGTATTAAGCTATCTAAGAAACGTTACTTGTTTCTTTTATATGCCATTTCAAGCAAGAAAATTATATAAAAGGATTATTGATGGTTACTTATATTAGTTAGTATAATGCAAACCAAAAAGGGTTACCAATTTGTTTTATACAGTAATTTTAGTAAAATAAATAAATATATCGCAAACAAATGTTATTAGTTGTTTTCAACAAGAAAATTATATATAAATGTTATTGTTTGTTATTATTTTTAATAATTTATGCAAGGCAAACATGTATTGAGAGATAGTGGTTGGTTGTTTTTACGTTTTTTATATTATTAATTCCACAAAAATTATAATGAAAAATATTTACTTGCTATTATTTATATGCTATGTTTACTTGTTATTATTTATAAGTTGTTGAATATATATATATTTATATATATATGAAATAATCAAGAAACAATAGTCACAATTATTTAATGGCTTATCTTTTAATAATCTCATAGAATCAAAATGAAGAGTAAGGACGACATCGAATAGGACGGGTATACATATTCCACGACCTTCTTAGATCAGGTATTATCATACTCTAGTTTATTGGGTACCCATATGAAAACAAGAATTTAAATACTCTTCATGAATAATTTGTCATTTTAAGGTTTGAGTATGGTAGGTATATTCTATAACCTTACACTATACATATACGCTAAACCTTATTAGATCAGGTAGTAACCTATTCTAGCAGAAAGGGTCACCATATATATTAGTGAGAATTCAAATACTTTAGGAAAATATTTATCAAAATAGGAGCGGAAAGCGTATTAATGGCCTAGTTTATTTCATTTAAAAAAACAAATATATACAAGTATATATGATCCTATGATATATATATATATATATATTAATCTTAAGGTCGTTCTTTGTTAGAATGGAACACCAATATTTATAGGGGTGGATCTCTAACTTTCCATTAGAGAATGGGATACTTTCGATTTATGTTACAATTATATTTATTTGAATTAGAGCAAAAAGGAAACTAACGAATACCATATATAAATCGGTTTCCTATTCTGGTGGAGTTGACTAATCATCCTTAATTACCAAACCTAAATATGAGAGATCTTCTATATGTTTCAATAAGCCTTCAATATAGTACTTTAAAGCGCTAACTTTCCTACATGCAATGAAAAACGGGCATTCTCAGTCATAGACCCTTTATTACACCCGAGTACCTCTATCCACTAAGTTGGATTCTGCATTTTATATCAGTGTCATGATATGTGTCATTGGAGAAGGTAGTGCTCACTTTCAGTTTGAGCCCTGCTTGTATCCAGAACGCAAGCTACATTAAATGTTGTCATTTTGGTCCTGCCAGGACCATGTGTTCCTTATGTGTGCCTAAATCAATTAGATAGTCTATAATACCCGGTGTAATTAATTATTTTTTGGTTGCTACTTATCTAATGTGATGGTATGATTGAAATGCTACTTGAGAAAGTGGTATTATTCTAGACTAGTTTAGGAATTGTGCGGATCACATAGAAATTACACTACAAGAAAAAATGCTTTTAATAAGACCGAAAATGTATTATCAAAACATACCATAATACTTTTTGACGTGTTAAGACCGACTATGTTATCGTAGGTCAGGGTACTTTCCATAACACTTTATCATTGTTATACAGATGTGTTATTATACTGTCAACGATAACACACTTTCTATGTTATTTTAATAAATAGATAAGTGTTTAATCATATTATTTATAGTCGATTATATAACACATTTCAATACTTATAAATTTGTGTTATACAACACTTTAGTATAACAAATTTTTTGTGTTATACTACACTTTAGTATAACACATGTTTTGTGTTATATAATGAAGTTTGCATAACAAAATTCTTTACTTATAAAAAGTGTTATTGTAATAGATATTATAACACATTTTTCGTATTATTTTAATATTTAGATAAGTTTAAATTCTCATTATATATTAATTTATATAACACTAATTTATTCTATTATATTTTTATTTTTTATTTATATAATTAAAACTAGCTTTCTAATATATACTAGCATCATCAAATGAACTTGATTTTCAAATAACAAAAAGTAAAAACATTCAACATTGTATTAACAATCCACAAATTTGTTTAAAACATTCAACACTGTCACCAACAATAAAATTTTCTTTAAGTATTCAAGTAGTCTTAAATATTCAACATATTGAAAAGTTACTACTTTCAACACAAAATATTCTACAGCTGCCCAACACAAAGTCTTCAAAATTAAGTATCATTTTCTATTTCGCTTGTCACATCTGCAAAATAAACAAAGAAATGTTTTATTGTTATTATCTAGCATCACAAATTACTTCAAGAAAAATGCTATGGAAATTATTTCCAAGAGAGGACACCACATACAAAATAATGAATTCACAACTACACCAAAACAAACAAAGAAACCAAACACTAAATTATAAGACATTGGTTCTTTTTTGAGTATGAAAATGTACCTCTTGGAATAACTTTTTTAGAAGGCCATGCAACTGTGGAACCAACTGCTTCTTATATTGTAAGCATCACATTATTAGGACGAAATAAGTAAGATTCTGGTACAATATCAGCATCAACTCATACTTGCATAAATTTTGGTCCAAGAGGCTTTCCATGTACAGTTAACTTTGGATCACTAGAATCCCAACGACCTTCAGCAACAATTACATCTACCCAGTCAAGCAAGTAGCAAGCCTTCTTTGCTTCTGTAAAGTTATGTCTTTTTTCTAGTGCAATACTCTACCAAATTGATTTTAAAGACAATAGACTAATAAAATCTTAAAGAGTTTTTCACTGAAATATGCAATGTGCAAGAACTGAATATGCTAATGTTAACTTATACCCAGTTCAACTAATGCAATGCATTATTATTATGTCAACTAACTAATACATTACTAAATATGTTGGCATAGGAACTCAAACAAAAATAATATAATTACATTTGTTCCAAAAAAGTAAAGAATAGTCATAAATTGAGCATTCCACATCTAATATGCAGTATCTTTTCAACGAATTAGTATTATCAGCCAGCAAAGAACTAGATAAGCCTGCACAAAATGTAAGTAAGCCATCCTTAATTTGGCAACTAGAAAACTTTGGATTCCTCATCAGCAAAATCAACACAGAAATCAACATAAAATCAAGTTTAACAACCAAACTTATTTCAAACAGCAATGTCAATATTATCCACGATAATATCAAAAGTACATGTATTAAGAAGCAAAACACCAGTTAAAACTTGGAATACCAAGCACAATCATTTCTCGTCACACAAACATGGCCTTTTATAGAAATATATACTCTATGCACAAGATTAAAACACATTGAAACCTACAACACTTATTATTTTTATTTCAAGCTTTGAGATCTAAAATACTGATCTCAGGGTTAGTTCAAACTTGAGATCATTCCAAGATGGGTGTAAAAAATTTATATGCACACTCCATCTTGAGGGGAGTATTAAACACTGTAATTAATTAGTTACCTAAGTTAGTTAAATTTTATGTTTAGTGAGTTGTTATTTAACCAGCTATATAAGCTGGATTTATTCACCTTTGTACATAACACTTTTCATCGAAAGAATAACAAGAAAGTTTTCTCTCTTTTGTTTCTAATACTATGCCTCAAGTCCATGAAAGGCAGTCACGCCTGAGAATTTTGTTTTTTAAATTTGGTTATTAAAGGAAAGACAATTAAGATAACATTTATCTTCATCTTCAAGCAATGACTAGACTAATCTCAATTGAAAATCTCTAGGGTCTCTTACAATTAATATATTTCATGCCAATAGTAAATTCTTTGTTTCAAGCAGAACTAGTTATTTCACCAAAGATGTATGAAGATTCCAGGATATTATAATACAAAAAAATGAGAAGAACAAAAACCTACCCAGCGAGCATCTGGTATGAGGTGACCAAGTCGCCGAACAGAAACACGTTTAAAGGTTTTATAATTTTCAGAGACTTGATGTCCTTCATCTTTTAACTTCTTCAAAATCTTATTAATATTCTCTTTTCCTTGAGAAAACCTTTTTCAGTTTAGTTCCTTAACTATATGCAGAAAAATAAAAGCCATGCGTATAATAATTTTACCTCAACAACAGGAAAATAAACACATTTCAGCCGCACATTGACTTCAAGAATAATAGAAATTTCATTGTTGTAAAAGCAAGTTTTCCTTTTTGACATGATGAATAATTTCTTATAATAAAAAATAGAACAAAAAAAAAATGCTATTTTGACGTGGGAGTCAGTGCCAAAGACATACAAATACACGCAAATAATGATGAAGTATAAACCCATGAAACAACAAGCAAAGTGAGGAGTTGGTAATGTACATAACACACTTTAGTTATAATACTCAACATACTTCATATATGATAGAAAATCTAAAACTTCTACCAAATTAATTCTACTTAGATGGAATATATTACACCTAACCTATCATATATGTTCAGACTAAATACCTTTATTCACATATATCTCAATGAAGCATTCATTCAAACACCTCTAAGGCATTATTTAAAAGCTTAATAATATATACTTTAAAAAAGCAAGCAAGACCATCAAAAGCAGTCAAACAAAAAAACTTACAAACAAATCGATACAAACATTAATTAACACAAATACACTCTATATATATAAGTTTAGCCTACATACAAACATCCATTCTAATTCTAAAACTCACATTCATACAAGTATATGTTATAATGAAACCAATCAAACAAACAAACACAATTCAATTATAGGATAATCATAGACAAGTCTACATAAAATCGAACAACATTTTCCCTACACTAGCAACCAACCATATGCCAATATCAATTCAAACAACACACGAGTTTTCTTCCTTATCTCCGCAGCACACAAATTTCTTAGATCCTACTTCACTAAAACACACAAGTTCTCAACCTTCCATTACACCGCAGCGCACAGTAATAATCCCAGAACCTACTACACTATGGATGAATATTTAAGATATTCAAACTCCTCTAACATTTTCATAGTATTAAAATAAAAGTTAGAGGCATACCTCTTGCAAACTATTGCCAAAAAAGTTTCTTTGAAGTTCGTCTCAGCACATAAACACCTTTACAATGCAATAAGATATAATGAAAGTAAGTCAAATCCGAATTCAATGAGTAGTAAAATTGTGAGTCTACGCATAGAAGGTTGATAAAGCATTATTCAAATCATAAACTACGAGTTTTACTACCGAGAATAAAATAATTAGCATCAATCTATAATAATTAGCATCAATATGTAATAAACATAGAGTTTTACACATGCAGCTCCAAAAGTTCAAGAAACTAAACAAAAAGAAATGAACTTAGGCTCAAACAAATCAGCATACTCTGGAGTATTTTACACATGCAGTTCCCAAAGTTCAAGAAACTAAACAAAAAGAAATGAACTTAGAATCAAACAAAAAGAGGTTGTCTTTTCTGAGCAGCAAGCAAGACAACACTTCACTACACATTTCACTACATGACTGATGAGGCTATATTATCCCATATATATATATATTTTTCTTTCATTGCTATAGTTTAATCCCTCAAATGCTGCCAACTTTTTTCATTATGTACTTGTACTAATCATATTTCTTGGAAGTATTTTGCTATTTCATAATAGTTGGGTCATTACAAGCATAGAATAAACAGAGTAAATAAACACCCACAATGATACCCAATAGTAAACCCCAACTTCAAAAAATAACTAAAAATTGATAAAAAAAAATAAGAATTTAAGAAGGAAAACTAATGACGAGAACTTAGAAAATGGAGTTTTTCAGGGAAATCATTTGAACATATAAAAGGCCCAATTAACTAAAATCTCACAAATCAAACTAGTACTACATAAATTATGTTATAAGTTTATAGAATCACCAGCTGCCACAAATCTGAAGCTAGTAAAACCCATGATGTGAGGTGGATATCATTTAATGGAACCTGAAAAAATTCTAAACACAAAAATACCAAAATATAATGACAGAAAAATAATAAATATGATATTATCTCTGTACAGAACAACCCACTCATGAATGAGGTGTTTTGGAAAAGAAAATTTAAGAAAAAATATACTTAGCTTACCTTTTAAAGTTTTATCATTTTTAGCCCTTGATCTTTCTCTCTGTGAATCTCTAGCTCAATCGTCTTTACATATTTCAGTGCAAAGCTTTAAAGTAGCATATATCTAGATAGAGAAGATGAGGAATGCCAATTTTGGGGAGAGAAGAGAAACAAAGGCTATGATGGAGATGGAGGTGGAGGTGGAGGTGGAGTTGTGTGATGGAGAAGCTATCAGACAAAGTGATTTTGGTGAGAGAAAGAAAAATGGGATATGGGTGAAAAGTATAACACATTTTTTTCAATTGCCGCATAAAAATTTTAGTCCTGCCTTTCATTTTCACAAATCCATTTTTACCACTTTTTAATATGACTTATTATAATACTTTTTTAAAAAACTTAAATTCACAAGTTGTGGAAAGGAGAATTTGTTGTAGTGCAATAAAACAAAACAAGTGTTTATATCACAAACTAGAGAAAAAGACTTGCAAAAACCATATGCAAAGATCTAAGACTTTGATTATTGTTCTTATACTGCCAAGCCCAATGCATAACTATCCTGGCAATGTAATCATAGGGACAATAACATATTTGAATTCTAGAATACCTTTAAAAACTATTTGTAATTAATCTTCATGAACAAAAAGAAAAAAATTTAGAGAAATATAATGAAACAAATAAATGATTATGCATGACGAAACAAGAAACAAAACACAAAAAATCCACATAACAGAGCATATATCTTTTCATTTTCAAGTAATTGAACATTTGAACTAGACATTATATTCAATAATTTAACAATGTTCGACTAATAAACGAAAGGAATGAACGTGTACCTTCTTTACTCATATATTCAACATAGTTCTCCCCAAAATGTCACAACCATCAAAGCCTCCTTCAGCTTTGCCTTCTACTCATAATACCATAAGCAAACAGCTACTAAGGATTGGCCATTGTGATAGTTTATTTGTTAAAGATTCAAGGTTATTGATCCTCTAGCTTTTGATTGGCCACAGTGTTCCATTGTTTTTAAGAAATCAAGGGCTCGACACCACAAATATAATCAACATATAGAATCTAATTGATATTATAGCTCACATAAGAATTGCAATTATTATATTTGACACGCCTAAATTAATACAGTCCATAATCACGGTTTAACATGCCTATATATGGGTGTATAGTACTAGTGTCAAACACATGTACTCACCTTTGATTTCTCACAGAAAACAGGATATGAAGCTCTCATGTCTCCTCAACTAACACATCTGGTGCCACTGGTTCTTCAGTGCAAATAGTTGTAGTAATGGAAGACATAAAAACTAATTTCTTCAAAGGAAGAATTTTTGACCATGACCTTAGAACATTAAGTATTCTTCTCAATGTATGGAACAATCAATTTTATATGAAATAAAGATAAAATACTTAAGTTTCCAAAGAAAAAACTATAAGCTACGACATTGAAACACACGAGAATAAAATGAGATATGAAAGTGTATCATTGCCAAAGTAGAACATACTGCAAATGAGAAACAGATTAAAAGATTGATAAATATATTAAATCATTATATGAAAGTTAAAGATATGAAAAAAATAAATATTATTAATGTGAGGTCACTATGCCAGAGAAGTAGAAAATGACTTTGGTCACGATTATAGATGCTTTGAAGTATATATAACCAAGTCGTGAAAATAGGCTATCTACTAACAACACAATAGTGATCCTATATCCCAGCACTCTAACAAACCCACAAACAAAATAGATTGTAGGAGAAAACACAGAGGAAATTCACTCAAATAAAAATTTAGTCTCATTAACAATAACAAACCTTTACATATCCAAAATAGTTCTTTACTTCTGTTAGATCACCAACATAATAAGAATGAGGATGTTTTTATCCACCATATGGTATTACCAAAACTTGCTTCAATGTGCACTAATAAAAGTAAAAGTAATTAAACTTTATTTATATAGAAAGGAGTAAAGTGATAAGAGAAAAACTATACCCCTATTTTTGTTTTCAAGTTCCGTATCATAAATGCAAACCCGGCTGTAAAATAGGCAAAGCGATAGTCATCAACAAAGTTATTCTTATAGCAAACAAAATCAGCTTTTGTCCTCACCATGTTCACTGAACGACATAAGAGAATATTACAAGAACAAGAAACATAGCAGCTCCATACTCAAAATCAATAGAGAAATCTGAAGAAGAAAAAAAAAACCAAGAGAAGAAAAACAAGTGAAACAAAACCCAACCTTTCAAAATAAAAAAACAAGAAAAAATATATCACCTTGAAAATATTTGGGCATACACTAAATGATTTACCATTCATCATTTTAGCCAGCATAAATATTAATCACCAGAGTAATTTAGTTATCAACATAAACCTTTTTTGTTATATATCATTTACTTTAACTTTTTGTTACAATAACTCGCCAACATTGGATTACATTCCAACAAAGCAAAAAAAATATTATGGGCCACATAAAAAGAACCCAGTAAAACAAGAGTATATATATCCATATAATAGAAAGAGAGAAATCAAAATGGCACAAAGAATTCTTCCCCAGATTTTGTTTGTGCTATCAACCAAAAATCATACGAAAAATGCCCAAAAAAATACAATGTTAAAAAAGTAAAGAGGAACTCATGACAAACCTAATAAAAAATGCAAATAAACTTTTTTAGATCTAATAAACAGTATTCATACATTTTAAACTTAGAATAAACTCATAGAGCTTTATTCATTAAACCAAACACGAAAGAAAACTTACCTTGCCCTATACTCTTTATTAGAGAGAGATAATGAAACTTACAAAGAGAAGACCAAGACTTTTCCAAAAAATTAAAAGCAGATTTCTAAAACCCTCACCTCATCTATTACAATTATGACCAAAAAGTGAATGTAAGAGAGAGGTGGGAGAATTGTTGTCGGACAAAGATGGAGCAATGGGATAGAGAATGATTTGGCGGAACAAAAGAAAAAGGAGAGAGAGAGAAATTTCGGATATTTGTTTCACCACTCCCATTTCAATTTTTCATTTACCCGCTTACTAAATTTTTGGCCTCGCCCTTAATACATTTATCTGCTTTTTTTTTTTTTGGCTGAACACTTTAACTTATTATAATACTTTTTAAATACTCTTATAATCATGTATTATGGAATATGACATTTGGTGTAGTGAATGTTTCCATTTGACAATGCACATGTTTCAGATGGAAAATAAAATTTTCAAATAAGTAACAAATCATCCTATTTGTCAACCTTCTTCTCAAGAATTAAAACATTCTCTAAAAATGACATGGTCATCTGAAAACCTCACTTGTCACAATACACCTTCCCTAATTTCTACATTAAATATAACAGTTAAAAATGGTGGAAAAGAAAGCATATAATACACAAAAACAGAATATTGAATGTAGGAATATTGAAACAGATAGATACCATTACAAACTCAACAAAGGCAATACGAGTAGAATTATGATAGTCCCCAAGCAGCCTTGGGAGATAAACCTACATTAGAATATATGTTTATAAATGCATCCCCTCACAAATGGTATCAAGGATTTTAGAATTATAAAAGAAAGAGAAAGTGTTGGAAAAAGCCCTAACCTCTCCACAGACTGATTCAAAAAAGAGTTTAACATCAGCTTGAGCAACCTACACAAGACAAACCCAATAAATGTGCAAGAAGTTCCACAGATAATTGCTATGGGTCATTTTCAACTACAGACTACAAGAAAATCACATTTTTGTCAATATTTGAACAATAAATGGTTCGTTCACACATCTCACGTTCATCGTCAGTCTGTAATGAAAAACAGTACTCAATTGATAGATTATAAAATGGAAATGACTGATGCATTCCAGAGTTAAAAAAAAAAGGCAATAGTCATAACAATAATGCTCTATACCCTTGGCAAAAATGTTGGGTTAACTGGTGCAATAGCTGTCTTAGAGGGCAGTACTCTAACAGGGTAAAATCCAAGCATTGTCCCTGTGAGACTCAAAGCAGCCCTTGCGCCTTCTGTTAATCAGATATAAAACTGAAATTGATCAAAATGTCCTAGCATTCATAACCAATCTAAAGACCCTTTCACAATGACAGTATAGTAATGATGTTATAAGGTCAAAATTACCTTCATCAGTGAATTCAATGAAGGAAAAATGAAGTACTGAGTTTGGATCACCACAAATTCGGCAATCAACAACCTTCACAATGGAAATAAAAGCATATAAGAAAAATTGTTCCAAATCCAAATTAAAATCGCACTGTCACAGAGCTTCTACTATGACATTCATCATTTTTTTCAGCAATTAAAGGGGAAAGAACAATCAGAGAGTAATAGAAACAATGAAAACACAGAATTGTAAACAGTTCAGATATCATAAGATTAGAGCAACTACCTGTCCACAAGTGACACAAAGAGCTGCAAGCTGTTCTTCAGTGACCTATGTCCCAGTTAGCAATGACCCCGCGACTAAAACTCAACTCTCCCTCTTCACCATTTATAGGAGCTCTACCCACAACTGAACAACTGGAGACTGCTTCCATCTCCGTCTCTGTTTCCACTTTCGCAATCTGGTTGGGAGAGAATGAGCCCTAAACGCTGCCCCTACCACCATTCCCAGCAGAAAACAGAAGATCGTGCCTCCTAGCAATATATCTCAAAGTACTAGCATAATCAAACCAGTCCTCATCCCCCGTCATCAAGTCCCCTAACCTCAAAACCCCTTTTGGGGACCCAAAAGAGTCTCGGTTGGCTTGTTCTGCGGGTAACCGGAACCGACAAACTGGGCAAAAGTTATGGTGAGTGAGCCAGGGAAGAATGCAGTCGGGATGGTAGAGATGCTTACAGGGAAGCTGCTTGGCCTCAATGCCAAGCTCAAACTGGTCCTTGCCGACGGCGCAGAGCATAAAAGGGTCATCGTTCAGAAGGGACTGGTCGATTCTAATGGTGGGTATTGCGTAAATGGAAGATTTCGATGCAGGGAGAGGCGTAGATGGGTGCGAACAAGAAAACAGGGGAGTTATAGGCGGGCTAGGAAAAAAGGTATTAGCTTGGGAAAAAATATAACTTTTACAAGATTACCGCCATTTTTTTTTCTTTTACCACATATATGCATGTCATAATATTTTTTCAATAGTATTATATTCTTATGTTATGATAAGGGGTATTTGGTGTAGTGTTAGATTAAATTTAGTTTTTGTTAGGTGTAGAACTTACCATATCTCTTGTAAGAAGTTTAGTGAACAGATCCGCTAAGTTCTCACTTTTCTTGACATAAGAGATTGACATTATTCCCTCTTGAATCAAATGTCTCACATAGTCATATCTTAGACTTATATGTTTAGACTTCCCATTATACACTCAGTTATAAGCTCTAGCCAAAGTGGCTTCATTATCATAATGTATCAAGATCGTCGATACATCAAGCTCAGTTAATTGTATATCCTACATAAGATATCTTAGCCACTCTAGCTCTTGGCCATAAAACTATAAACTCAGACTCCATGGTTGAGTGAGAAATACAAGTTTGCTTACTAGAACCCTAAGAAATGGTACCCCCACCAAGGGTAAACACCCAATCGGTAGTCGAGAGACTGTCTCCCACACGCGATATCCAACTTGCATCGAAATCTCCTTCAAGTATTATGGAGAATTTCAGTAATGGGGGCTAAGTTCTTTGGTTCTCTTAAGATACCCAAGAATCAATTGTCTCACATACTCATGTCTTAGACTTATGTGTCAAGAATTCCCATAATACACACTATTTTGTGTTCTAACAAGAGTAGTTTGACAATTACAATGACCGAGACCGTCTAGAATACATCCGTCGTAAAGGGGATGTCCAATATGAGAACCCTAAGCCACTCGACCTCTTTTTTGGTTGCTGTTAGAGCTATAAACTCTGCTTCCATGGTTGAGTGTGATATACAAGTTTGTTTCTTGGAACCCCAAGAAATAGCACATCTTCCAGGAGTAAACACCCTATTGATGGTGGAGAGATTGTCTCCCACTCTCGATATCCAACTAGTGTTAGAAGATCCTTCAAGTATCCTAGGAAAATTTGAATAGTGGAGGCTATATTCTTTGGTACACTTAAGGTATCCTAGAATCCTTTCAATAGCTTTCCAATGCTTGATACTTGGGTTGCTTGTAAACCTACTAAGTTTACTAACCGCACATGCAATGTCCACTCTAGTACAATGAGTGACGTACATTAGGCTCCCTATTGCACTTGCATATTCCAATTGAGCTACCACTCTTCCTTCATTATTTTCAAGATTCATGTTTGAATCAAATGGTGTATTTTTCTCTTTGATTTTGAGATGACTAAATTTGTTAATCACTTTCTTGGCATAGTGGGCTTGACTTAAAATAAAACCCACATTATTTCGTCTAACTTTAATACCTAGAATGGTATCGACCTCTCCTAGGTCCTTCATCATAAAGTTAGATAATATAAAACTCTTTGTTTCTATTATTCATCTCATGTCATTATTCAAAGTGAAAATAACATCTACATAATGACACACTAGTATAACATAGTCTTCACAAGTCTTAGCATATAAGCACTTGTTCGCATTGTTGTGTCTAAATCCATCTGAACCAATGACTTTATCAAACTTCTCATGCTATTGTTTTGATGCTTGCTTCAAACCATATAATGATTTAAAAATTCTACATATTTTATGTTCATTTCCTTGAAGAAAAAAATCTTCTGGTTGTCTATATAGACATCCTCCTCAAGATCTCCATTTAGGAACCCCGTTTTGACATTCATTTGATTAACATTATGGTTATATATAGATGATAAGACAAATAACAATATAATGGTTATACTGGTCCCTCATTTTGTTTGAATCACTTGGCTTCTAATCTAGCCTTAAAGGTTTGTATGGTGCCATCAGTATGATATTTCTTTTTTTTTTGTTTTTTCTAAATACCCATTTTCACCCAATTGGTTTAGACCCTTGTGGAATGTTAAAAAATTACCAAGTGTGGTTAAACATAATTGATTTCATTTCATCATGTATTTCCTCCTTCCAAAAAGCGGAGTCTCTTGAGGACACAACTTCTTTGAAAGTTTTGGGATCATCTTCGATTGGAAGAACTATTGGAAATTTCCAAGTGACTTCTTCAAGGTTTCCCTATACTAGATAAAATGTCTCCACTTGAGAACATTCCTCATTTGATCTCAACTCTTTAAACCTTTGGCTTCTTCTAGGCAATGCAGGTTGCTTATCAACCTTTGTAAAGGTCTCCTTTAGAGATTTTTTAATTTTAATAGGTTCTTTTGAGTTATTTTGATCACATATCATTTTCTCAAAGAACTCGACGTCTCTAATTCAATTATTCCATTAGACTACAAGTCTAATAATCTATATGCTTTTCTATTCAAGGCATATCCAACAAAACACATCTTATAGCCCTACGACCCAACTTGATCCTTTAAGGATTCGTGCTATTATAGTAAGCAAGGTCCCTCCACACTTTAAGATAACAAATATTGGAAAATGGAGGTAGAATAATAATATCATTGAGATCAAGAAATCATGTCTAGGGTTTTGAAGTAACCCTTAACATAGAAATAAAATACTATTTATCCTTAAACATAATGACAATCGTAATTCAAAATAATAGAGAATAATAGAGTATAAAAAGAAGAAAAACTAGAATGTTGAATCTAGATGATGAACAATTCTCATTCTCTGCAAGTCTCTCACCGAGTTTAAGTCTCCAAAAAATGTGATAAAAGTCCTCCTAGAAATCCCCTTCAAACCCCTTTTTATATCCCCTTTAATTAAATTTAAAAATTAAAATTAAAGGTTGAGAAAAACATCGCAGGCCACTGCCATAAATGTGTAGCGCCTTGACCATGGCTTCATAATTTCAAAACCGCAGGCTCAGGCCGCAACCTTCTATATCCTTTGCTGTGGCTATAAAGATGGAAACTCCTTAGGCCGCATCCTATAATGTGTCCTCCGCGACCTCACAACATTTTTTTGTTTTCTTCAATTCTTAGACCGCTGCCTAAATTCCTCCTGCTCAAGGCTCAGGTTGAGGGAGTTCTAAAACACTTCAAACTTCTTTCTAAACTTCATTTTCTTGAGTCTTCTTGTCTCCCATCAATATCTGCCACAAATTGCACAAAATTTATAAACCAACTCTCATAAAATATATTGTGGCCTAAAAATCAAAGACTCATAAAACAAAGTTAAAAATACATAAAACACTAAGAATCAACAATATATAAGTGAGAAAGAACCAAAAATATCTAATCCAAAATGTCGTTATCAAATTCCCCTATACTTAGACTTTGCTAGTCCCTTTAGCAAAAATAAATAATAAAAACTAAATACATAAGCAATGATTTTGTTCAAAGTGATGATTGTCTCAAAAATTGCACAAACAAATAATTCTTAGGAAAAATTTGAATTCCACATACTTTAGAATTTCAACTCAATGTACACTTACCACTTAAACTCGATCTTTTATATATATATATATATATGCACAATCAACTTGACCAACTCACATGCAACCAAATCAAGTTATACATGCCATGATTGAATCAACAACGTCTCTTGTACAAATGTTTAAATGAAAAGCATCCACTTCATAGACACTATTCTATAACTCTCCTCTAATATAAGCATGCATAATCAAGAATGAAAATATTTTTTTAAGCTTGTAATGTAAGACTAAAGTTAGAGGTAGATGAGAAATATACAATTAGGCTCAAGTCACACCATAACATAAAATTTTTCTTCTACTTTAGACCCTTAGATATTTATTCCGAGAAATCCCAAACACAAATTCTTCATTACCTTTATTGCTTTGATATTTTTATTTCCCCCACACTTGTATTTTTGTAAGATTTTTTTTTTCTTTTTTCAATACTTTTTTTCTTAATTTTTTGCAAGTCACTATTGAACTTCATTTTGGAGAAAATAGAAATCATATACATTTCACCCACAACCCTATTTAACTCCCCAAAAAATGTTTCACCCTCACTAAAATCCATCCCCATAATACAAGTATGCAAATATGTCTATGGTGCAAGGTTTTAGAAAAGGGTAATAACAATTTCAAAGTATTGCATAAGGTATAAATATTAGGTTAATAAGGAGAAAAATAATATTCATTATAGCTCAAAATGAGAAACTAGGGATTAAAACATTAAAGTAGGCTTGAAAAACTCAATCGATCCTATGAAATTGCCTAAATCACTTCCCTCATCATGTGCACTTATAATTTAGCCTCAAGTAATTAATCAATGATTTCTATAGTGGTCGAGACTATATCTGTAATAGCATGCATAAATCACTCCAAGTACTAGCGCAAAGGTAAATCCAATTGTGTTCATCATTTGAAATATCTATGTTCAAGATTAAGTAGCAATTGAAACAAGAGTTAAGCACACAATTCATGTAGAACTCATCAATTTCCTAGAATTATTTCCATCACAATCGAAATTTTTTATCATCGACACATTACTTTCAACTTAACCATGCTTATCACAAAAAAAAAGAAGAAAAACTAAAAAAAAAGGCTAAATATAACACAAACAAAAATAACAAATAAAAAATAAACAGGCAGTTTTCCCTTCCCCCATACTAAAATATTACATTGTCCTCAATAAAAGTTATTAAAAAGATAAGGAAAAGAAACTCCCTCAGTTGTAGCAATCCTCACTCATCAAGCATATCCGCCTGATTGCCATCACCATCACCATCACCCTCATCTTCATTAGTTTGCATCATCGACATTGGCGGTGGATATGGTTGTATCCAAGTTGGTGCATGAGGTTGTGCATGAGAAGACGAGCTCGCCCAGGGGTATCATTTGATTTGAAGCAAACAATATTAGCTCTATCCAGCATATGCATAGGTTGCAACAATGCCTCTAATGAATCCAATTTAACTACTGCTTTAGCGCACATTGCATTGATCAAATGGGGATGGTAGAAACCTTTTTCATGTTCCTGATGCTACTTAGAATGGAAAACTGAGTTATGCGCCCCACATCAATTGTTTTACCGTTCTTGATGGCATAAAGGAGAATCGCAGTTTCCATGTCAACTTCGTTAAAGTGTTTTGTTGGAAGCAATTTTTCTCCAATGAACTTATGCAAATATTTTTCTATTACACCCATGGCTTCTTGTTTAAATTCCTTAGGTTCACTGGAATCGCTCCTAATCCATTGAGTGTTTGGTTGACAAAGGAATTGAATGATCTCATCATGATTTGGATTCTCCTCCATTTGACTATATTCATCTTCAATAATGTCGGGGAGCCCATAAAATTGATTATTTCAGATCTTGAAAAATTCACATCAACCCCTCTAACCTTAACCTTGGAGGAAACATGAGAAACTCCATCAAGTTGTGAACATAATTTTTGTCAATTTCTCTTCTCAATTTGACCAACAATTTTTGGATAAGCATGATGAATATCTAAATCAAATACTCTTTCCTCTACCATCTTCTTTTGCTTGGTGACGACCTCTTGGTAACGCTTAAAGGATTCTTCCGAAGCAAACATTGTTGTATCATATTGAGTCCCGGAAGAGGATCGGTCTTGGGCATTCTTTCTACTTCTCTTAGGTGCTATAATTCCACTTCACAATTTCACTAATAAAATCAACACAAATCACCTAGTCTTTGTTTTACTTCACCAATACCCAAATAAATTCCTTGCACTAAGAAAATTGTTTAACTATCACCAAGAAAATTTCCAACCAAGTAGCCAACAACAATCACTCAAAAATCACCAACGAAATCCACCAATTCCTCAATTACTCTTCTCTTTGTCTTTTTATGAAACACTTGGTATGCATAAGAAAAACCAAGGTTTGAAAAAGTAATTTGCATCCACAATCTCCCCAAAAGAAAAATAAACATTAACAAATCTTCAATTTAACCTCAATGATAAAAAATTATAACAATACTCCACCAAAAATTCATGAAATCCAACATTCCCAATTCTAACTCATATGCTCTTCAACAACCCAAAAATCACACGATGCAATTCAAAAACTTACTTGGTGTAGACAATGTAGGTTCACCAAAGCTTGAAACTTCTTAAAATTATTGAAAGAACCACACTCACCAATTTTTTAGATTTTGGGGTTTTAGGGTTGAAATGTGATTAATGAGGGTTTGCTATTGGTTTTTGAGGTGAATAGGAAGTGTAGATGGATGAGGATTCAAGTTTATAGTGGATTTGGTGGAAAAATTGGAAGATTAAAGAGGAGATGATTGAAATTGGTAGGAGAAGATGAGAGAATAGAGAGTTTTTGGGTGGAGTGTTGAAAAAATGATTGAGGAAAGCTTTTAAAAAATATTGCCCAAATATTTTTTTCTCGAGCCTAGGCTGCGGCCTGGGGCCTTTTTTGCGACATTGGATTGTGGCCTAGGATAAGGCTCGCCACAGCCTGGACACCTGGAGAATGAAGCTTTGGGGCTTGAATTGGGAGTTGCGGCTTGGGCTATGTAGGATGCGGTCTTGGCTCTCTGACTTGGAGGTTGTGGCCTACATACAAGCTCGTTCCAGACATGGTATGGACCCCTTTTTTTTACACTTTTTTCAAAGTTCAAAATTACATAAAAAGTAAAATCTAAATTCAAAAGTAATAAATGCAAAAAAATAAAATAAAGGAAAATGTCCAAAATAAAATTGAAATATAATACTTAAAATTGCTAAGTTTAATGTCCATAGTTCGACTTTAAATCATTCATTCTTCCACGTACTCCATGTTGAAGAGTTGAATCTCCTAAACTTGTTTCTCTTTGAATGTCTCATAATAAGGCTTTAATCTCTAACCCATTGTTGGACTTGAAATCTCTACTACTCTATAAGGAAATATTGTTGTAACAATATAACAATAAAATGCCACAACCATCGCGATCTTAATTTCCCCAGAAAGAATTGGAGAAAAGAGTAATATAGTAATACATCCTGACCCACCTCAAAACTATTTCAAAGAATTTTCTTTCATGAAATGGTATGGTTTTCTCCTTGTAAATCTTTGAGCTCTCATAAGCATTATTTTGAATTTTTTCAAGCTCTTGCAATTAGAGCATTCGTGGTTTCCCTGTAGTGTCCATCTCCATATTGCATTGCCTGAAAATCCACCAAGCTTTAAGTTCAAGCTCCACAGGTAAATGATAAGGCTTCCCATACACCAAAAAATATGGAGTCATACCTATAGGTGTTTGAAAAGCTGTTTGGTATGCCCATAATGCATCATCAATTCTTGTACTCCAATCCATTCGAGTTGGATTTATAGTCTTTCAAGGATTAATTTTACTTCTCGATTAGACACCTCTGCTTGTCTATTGGCTTATGGATATTAAGCAGTAATCACCTTATGAGTCATGTTATAACGTCAGAATAAAGCTTCAATGGACTTACTACAAAAATGTGTACCTCTATCACTAATCATTGCCTTTGAGGTGCCAAATCTCACACAAAATATGATCAAATGAAATCAATCACCGTCTTTGAATTATCCACCTTGGTTGCCTTAGCTTCAACACACTTGGACACATAATCCACCGCCAAGAGAATATATTCATTACCAAATGAAGACAAAAATGGGTCCATAAAATCCATACCTATAAATAAAAAATTTTGATAACAAGAATGGGGGATTGGGGCATTTAACTTTTAGTGGTCATACTACCAACTCTTTGAGAGCGATCACAAGATTTGCAAAAGAAATACGAATCATTGAAGATTGTAGGCCAATAGAAACTTCTTTCAAGTACTTTTTTGGGCTATTCTCTTTGCTCCAAAATGCCCACAACAAGCATAAGAATGAGAGAAGGTGAAAATAGAATGAAATTATGATTCAGGAACACACCATCTAATAACTTGATTGGCACAATGCTTCTATAGATAAGGTTCATCCCATATGTAGTACTTAGGACCATGCTTAATCTTGTTCGGTTGTGTTTGTGTGAGATCTCCTAGTAGCTGCTTGGTGGCTAGAAAATTTACAATATCCGCAAACAAAGGAATTTCATCCTTCATGGTTAAGAGTTGTTTGTTGAGAAAATTTTCATACAATAGTAAATGATCTTCATCGCAAATAAGTCGGCTTAAGTGATCTCCTAGCAGATTCTCTGAACCCCTTTTATCTTTAATTCCTAAATTAGACTCTTGGAGGAGTAGAGTCCATCTAATAAGCTGAGGTTTTGCATCCATGAAAACTTCAATGATGTTCTCAATATAATAAAAAATGATACTAACCATGCACCTTTGGAATGCAGCGAGAGCATTACATAATCCAAAATGCATTTGACAGAAAGCAAATGTGCCAAATGGACATGTAAATGTAGTATTCTCTTGATCCCCTAAAGTAATAAAAATCTGGTTATACCCATAATAACCATCAAGAAAACAATAATAAGAATGTCCCGCTAGCCTCTCAAGCATTTGATATATGAATGGGAGAGGAGAGTGATCCTTCCAAGTCATTGAATTCATCTTTCAATAGTCAACGCATACTCGCCAACTAGTTTGAACTCGAGTGGGTACTAACTCATTCTCAACATTCTTCACCACCGTGATTCCAGATTTCTTCTGTACCACTTGAACTAGACTTACCCATTTACTACCCGAGATATGGTAAATCACACCAACACTAAGGAGCTTAAGGACCTTCTTTTTCGCAACCTCAATCATAGGAGGTTTCAACATCCGTTGAGTTTCTCTTGTAGGATTTGATCCATCTTCAAGAAGAATACAATGAATGCACATGGTAGGGCTTATTCCCTTGATATCCGCTATTGTCCAACCAATGGCTATTTTGTACACCCAAAGTATTCTGATCCATCATTGTTCTTGCACTTGGTTGAGATTCTTAGTAATAATCACCATAAGTGTTTTATTCTCTCCTAAGTACATATATTTAAGATGCTCAAGAAGTGGCTTTAACTAAAGCATTGGTGGTTCAACAATAGATGGTTCAAGCTTGTCATTAGAAATTGGTAAATACAAATATGGCACCTCTTGAAAAGTCTCATTAAATCCAATATGAAGAGCAGCCATGATTTCCTCAAATTCACCATTAGAATCCACTATCCCCAAATCAAGATTTTCTCTCAAAGCAATGTCCAAACAATCGTTTCTATGCAAGTCAAAGACCCTTTGTGACAAAGGATCTGAAACATCAATTGAATATATAGGGTACCTCATAGCCTCAAAATATTGAATTGAATCAGTTCACCATCGAACTCCATAGTCAATGTACGCTCATGCACATCAATCTTGGTTCTAGCAGTTTTGATGAATGGTCTTCCCAACAAAACAGGTGTAGCATATGGAATAGATTCATCTTCCATATCAAGAATATAGAAATTCGTAGGAAATACCAACTCATTGACTTTAACCAATACATCTTCCACAACTCCCCTAGGGTAAGCATTAGACCGATCAACTAATTGAATTATTACCCTCGTCAGCTCTAATGGTCCAAGATTCAACGAAGCATAAATCGAGAACAGAATAACATTGATTGAAGCACCGAAATCCAACATACATCGATGAATTATTTTATTTCCATTAATGAAATGTTTAATAAAAGTTCTCAAATCCTTACAATTTGGAGGGAGCTTCTTTTTTAATAACTTTGGATACATTCTCCCCCACACTCACCTTTTCATCACCTTTCAGTTTCATCTAATTAGTACATAACTCCTTTAAAAACTTTGCATATCGAGGTACTTGTTTAATGGCATAAAGTAATGGGATATTTACCTCAACCTTGGGAAATATTTCTAAAATTTCCTTTTCAGCTTCATCTTTCTTTGTCTTCCTCAATCAACTTGAAAAATGTGGTGGATTGATATATGTGGGGACAACTAGGAGTGATATACATGAACAATACTTTCAACAGGTTGTTTTGGTGCAAATTTTTGAGTGGTTGGAGATGGTGGATCATAGTGTGTGACACTTCTTAAAGTTACAACGCTAGCATTCTCCCTTAGATTTCTCTTAGGTTGCGAAGGCAACTTCCCAAAATTTTGTGGTTCATCCTTACTAAAAGATGTAGCAATTTGACCCATAACAGTCTTTAGGATTCTTAGAGAAACTTGAGTGCCTTGGATAATAGTTTGGGTGTGTATACTCATGGCGACAAACATTTTTTAGCATATAAGCAGGAGATGGTTCTTGCTCTTGTGGAGCTGTAGGTGGGGGTAATTAAGGGTGAGGCACGTAAGCCTACTGAGATCGTGGATGATAATTAAACCTTGGAGGTCTAGTAGGTGCAGCTTTTTGTTGGATACAATATAGTACATTAGGGTGATCCCTCCTTTCCCTCATTATAAGTATTGGGGTAAGGGTTATATTTTTTCCCTAGCTGCCTAAGAAATCCACCAATCGCATTAGCTTGCTCTTGAATTTCTTCCTGTAGTGTAGAGCACATATCAGTAGGGTGCCCCACCAGTTGGCATATTTCGCAAGGTCTCACCTGTTGACCCATTGCCATTTGCTGCATCATAGCTATTAACTAAGCCAACTGTTGCTCTACCTTCAAACTTGAGTCATCAATGCTCTTTATTGGCACTTCTTGTCAAATACTAAATTGCTGAGAATTGGCAGCCATGTGAGAAATCAAGCTTCTTGCTGTAGAAGGAGTCTTGTTCACCAAAGCTCCCTCACTTGCTGGATCAATCATACTCATGTCCAATGGTAACAATCCTTCATAAAAGTATTGGATAAGGAGTTTCTCACCTATATGATGATGGGGGCAGCTAGCACATTATCTCTTGAATCTTTCCCAGTACTCATACAAAGACTCCCCAGTTTGTGGGGGAATGCCACATATTCTTTCTTGGTGCTTCCAACCTCAGATCCATGAAAATAACACTCCAAAAACAAAGTCTACATTTCATTCAATGTTTCAACAATTCTAGGTGGAAGATAATATAGCCATTCCTTAGTAGCATCTTTTAGAGAGAATGGAAAGACTCTTAACTTAATCAGTTCTTCAGTCACCACAACTGGTTTAATACTAGAACAGACAATATGAAACTCTGTCAGGTGCTTGTTCAGGTCTTCTCCGGGAAGCCCATGGAAAGATGGTAATAAATGAATGAGACCCCAATTTAGCTCAAACTCGACGTCTAAAGAAAAATATTGTATACATAACTATTGATGGTCTAGATCTGGCACTGCAAACTCTTTCAACACCCTATTAGAAGCCATCGCTATATGAAATTTAATGGATGAGTCTGAGTTAGAATCGTCATCAGATGGTAATGGATTAAATCTCCTTGGTGAGTGTTTAAAGAATGGATTATCAGTAATAGTGTGAGAAGAATGGGACGAAGATGTCTCAAGATATTGTTTAATTGCTTGAAGTCTTTCTTGAGTATTGTTGTCAGATTTATACGCCTGAAATTGGCAACAAAAAAGAAGAAGTTAGTAAAATAGAAAATTAGTATGATTAATAAAAGAATTAGAATAGTCCTCGGCAATGATGCCAAAAACTGATTGCGTGTCCTTAGCCGTACCAAATTTAATTATATTTATTTCTTATTTTTTTTCAAACTACTTAAGTATAGTTACAAATGGAGGTCGAACCAACGAGGACTATTATTCAAAGTTAGAAACAATAATTGAAAGAGGGAATTTTAAGTTTAAAAATGAAAAACTACGCAAATCAATGCAATAATCACTACAAGAAAAAATGCTTTTAATAACACCGAAAATGTGTTATCAAAACATACGATAACACTTTCTGATGTGTTAAGACCGACTATGTTATCGTAGGTTAGGGTACTTTACATAACACTTTATCAGTGTTATACAGATGTGTTATTGTACTGTCAACGATAACACAATTTCTGTGTTATTTTAATATATAGATAAGTGTTTAATTATGTTATTTATAGTCGATTATATAACACTTTTTTTTGTGTTATACTACACTTTAGTATAGCACTTTTTTTGTATTATACTACACTTTAGTATAACACTTTTTTTGTGTTATACTACACTTTAGTATAACACATGTGTTATATTAGCTTAGAGAAACATAATCTTTTTTTACTTACACAAAACTAGGAAAACAAATATGAAAGTTGAAGCCAAATAAGGTAACATAAATAGATTTTTATTAATTACTCAAATGTAATTACAATATTTAGTCTACTAGTCTAGGCTTAAGAAATCATATTACAACATAATTTATGCCCAATTCAGATTCCTTTATCACTAAATACAAAACAAGACATGTATACAAAAATTAGTGAAATACATTCTTCCATTCTAAAGGCCTCAACTACAAATGTTGTCAAGAATTGCTCCAAAGAAATCATCTCAATATACCTGCACATTGTAAAAAAAAAAGTCCTTTTATTATTAAGAACAAAAGTTCTTGCCACCACAACAACAAACTTACAGTCTTTTCTTAAATGATACATTGAAAACTTCAAAAGAAGAAAATGGAAAACTAAGATAAATACTTATCTGTTTTAGTTCAATAAAATAAGAGAGCTATCAAGAAAGAGCTAGGGAATTTTCAGTTGAACAATAAAATAAGAGAGAATCAGTAGAGAATTTCTCTATGGTGATGAGTCTGATGAATCAAAACAGTCAGTTGGACAGTAGATACTATACTACTATATATAAAATATCATATTTAATTATATTCTTTTATTCTTATATATAAATAACTATCATAACTGGTTTCTCTGCCAAAGCTAGCTAGCTCATGTTTAGAAATCATTTACATAAGAAACTATACATGACCCTGAAATTTTCATAGTATTAAAAAAAAAGTGGCCTTCCAATTTGAAATTCAAGTTATAAATGCTAACCCAAATGCTGAAAAACAAAATCATATTTACAAATAAAATGAAGAGAAATAGATCAATGGTGCTGAGAGAAACATGTATTTTGGTGATTCAAGCTTATAGACAAAATAATGATGGCCACATACCAGTAGTATATACAGTAGAAGAAGCCAATACAACATGCCAAATCATATATACATATATTGCAAGGGAACAATACTGTGGAATCAGTAATAGAAGAAATTGAAGAAACAACATGAAAGAAGAACTTCGAAAGATCATCAGAAAATCAACAAAAAAATGCAATACTTTATGTGCTGTCATTTCAGTTTAAGCACAGGGGCACTATCACGGTTGATACTATCAGATGATTCATTTTGGTGTTATGTGCTGTCATTTCAGTATAATCAGTTAGTAATGCCACTGATTCAGAGACTGCAGTATAGTATAAGGAAAAGTATAATACATCAATAACTTTTCAAATAAAGTAGTTGAAAATAATAAATAGCTTCTGCAACATATAACCCACCTGTGGAGCCTTCCAAAGCAAGAGTATCAATACAGTACCGGATAGAATCACATATGTTTGCCAAAGCCCAAGAAGCAGTTATTCGCACCTGAAACAACAAACGTCTCTTCGCACCTAAAACAACAGACGTACAGGAAAATATTACTCCCTTATGAACAAATTAGAGAGTAGGGTTATTATAAAAATTGAAAGTAAAAGAGAAATACCGATATTGAGGGGTCGCGGGTATTAATCTCCACTGCGTGAATCAATTTGTTCAGGATCTCTGCACTATACCATTTAAGTTTCTAGTAATTCTTCTGTCTATATTTCGAGCTCAAAGAAACATGAAAGCATGAAATAAATTAAAAATCACCTCTGGAAAACTTCTGGAAAACATGAAATGACACCAATGGCTCAACAAGAAGCTGATCTAACTGAAGGCACCTTGTCTTGTTTGGCTGCATTAATCTGCAAATAATAGGTTACCTGGAGAGCCTCTAAGCATACTGTGTGATTGTTTACTTTTTCCAAGTAATGAGACCTTATTAACAAAATAAAGACAAACAAAGCAATAGCAAATTAAGACAAAGCTGTTACTAACAGACTTTTGGATTATCAACACTAATACATGTAAGAAACCTATCATAACTTAAAAAAACTTTCAAAAAGATCACTCATGCAACTAAGAAGTTTATGCTCAGTCTAATATAAATTAAAATACTAAATAAGAGGAACACCTCATGTAGTTAATGACCATTAAACAAATAAGCTCCAAAGCTTTTTCAGAAGTTCAATAATGGTATTCTTAATTAATAGAAGCTGTCCTTTTGGCTCTGTCAAGTCAGAAAGCATAACATAAAGCAAATAATATTTAATGAAAATTGATAATATTAAAGAGAGGGAAGAAACATATCCCTTAAAGAGCTATGTGTCAATCTCATTTCAGATAATCCACTCCATTCTCCTTTGTTCTGCTTCTTCATTACATTTATCTAATATTTAGCCTATGTGCTTATAGTATATATACAGAGAGGAGGGGGCAGACGGAGAAGGAAACCGATTTGCAGATTATTGAGGGACACTCTAAGAGACAAATTTGTATTATATGTAAGGAAAATTGGACTAAAGAAAATTACATAGAAAAAATCAAACCACGCTTCAAAACAAGATATTCACATCCATCTCAATTCGCTATGACCAGTTAATTCAGTCCAAGACACAAATTTTTCTACTTAAATAATTAGGCTGCTTCAAACAATAAAACGAACAAAACACAAGTTAATAATCCAATTAGTTTGACTACCTGGTGAAACAAAATTGCAAGAAAGAGCAATCTTTATTGCAGTATTCTGCTTGTCACCAGTAAGCATCCAGAAATTGATTATGCTTTTCTTAATGCCTCTATTGTTTCTGGTACCCCATCCTAACAATTACAGTTAAAAATATCACAACTATCAGTATCTAATACAATCCAAGCAATAGTATCCCTAATCTAACTATGTTTCCCCTTCTACTGAGCACTCTGCAAATAGTAGAAAATATACACACATATATATGTTAGAAAAAAGTAATAAGTGCATTATGTCACCTATAAACGGTCTTCTATTACGTAACCCCAAGGATCACAAGATCATGTTCTAATCTTTGACAGACCTCCGCTAGTCTCCACTGCACAGAGTAGTGAAGTAAAGGGAGTGGATAGACAGAAAACTCATGACATGTAAATTAGCTATCAGCAATTACAGTTTCAAGAAATTGGACTCTCTTAGCAAAATCAGAATTAGAAAAAGAAAACAAAATAATGAAGGTATCATCTATACAGCATAAACTAACTTTAGTCTTTGAACAGCAAACATGCATATGAAGCATGGGTCCTAAACTGTCATATTAGGACAGTTAATATTAGGTTTTCCTTTTTAGAGATTTGCAGTACTGACAACATAATGCTTTGCTTTTCTAATATGAGTAGTGGCACTTAATTGTTGAGGCTAAACAGTTAACGCCCTCACATTCAGACAAGAAGCTAATGTTACTCATATGCTAAAAATTTTCCTGTTTAAAAAAAGAAAAAAGGAAAAGTTACAATATGATAAGTAATTTTTCACATATAAGCTGAAGGAACCCATTAAAAATGAAAACAGAAAACTGAAAGGGACAAAGAACTAAAAAATTCCATTTGACTGTTAGCTTACCACTTGGAGTGACCACCTGTTTTTCTGTAAATGGCAGATGTCCCAGACCATGCTCAACGACCTGGTAATAATTTCAAGATCATTACTCATTGACTAATCCCATTCTCAAAATGCAAAACCATAAATAAACCATTCTCAAAATATATGATTCCCTCTATGCACATAACAAGGTTTTGCAATCTATCACATAAATGCAAAATCAAAGCAAGGAACAAAGACAGATATAGAAGTTTGTCATGTATTCTCATTAGTTATACCAATTAAGTAATGAACATCAAAAGCTAAAATGGCTTGCTGTTTGTTAATTTATTCCAACAAAAACTGAGAAATTACCTTATAAATCATTGAGTTTGTGAGTGTTTTTCTTGCTCAAATTTGACTCTTTCTCTCCATTTCCAGGCATAGCTAATTCTTTCGCAAAAATAAGTGCCTAGCAAAGAACCAACATCAAAAACTCCCATGAAAACAAAATAAAGCTGAGAGCACATCAAATTACCCTATACAAGTTATTCATGTTCTATTTTATTTGGAATTCAGCAAAAAGATTTGTAGAACATAATATTGTGTTTTTCAATAGGATTTTGATTTCAGTTTGAACAAAACAAATGCATGTCACTTGAATCATCATCCAAAGAAGATCTGAAACTGGTTTTTCAGAATTACAACTAGAGAATGAGATAGCGAAACCATTTTTCAAAATCCCAAAACCTAAATTCTCAATCTAAACAAGTCATAACAAAACATAAATAGAACCAAGGAAAGCTTAAAAATACACTCTCAATCTTTAAACAAGAGGGAAAGTTTTTAGTTCAACAAGTGTCACATGCAGATGCAATTGTTTTAAAAGTTAAAAAAAGGACCCATGTGTCATAGAAATCACTCCACTGTGATATTGAATCCTTGATTTTTAGCTTGCACATAACAAGGTTTTGCAATCTATCACATAAATGCAAAATCAAAGCAAGGAACAAAGACACATAAATAAAACAGAAAATAACTGCTAAGTATATTGGCTACCTCGTGAATAAGCAAGCCATAATAAGATGAGAAACGTTCACATAACAGCAAGCAAAAAATATCCATTTCAGAATTTTACCTGGTCAGCACTATGAATCAGAATTTCTCCGGTCTCTTCACCACTGGAGGTTCCACCATCCACCTCTTCATGGGTCATAGTATCAAGCAAGATTTTAATAGGCCTACCATGATCAATTCGAAGTTTCAAAAGACAAGCTATTACAGTGCTTGGGAAATTATGCAAGAGAAAAAAATAGAAGTTCTAGAATTAAAATTGGTAGTGTTAGTTCAAAATAGAAAGAAAAGAGAATTATGAGCAGAAATCTTGTTGTTATTCCTATGAGTACCAATATGATGCATATTCATTTAAAAGAAAAAGATAATATACTAATCCGGCACTTCATTTTTAGACCAAGTTACAAATACTAAATTGCTTCTCATAGATTGACCAACCTATGTTTTTCATTATACTGAAAAGATGGGAATCAAAAACACTAAAGACCGATTTACTAGAAAAATGATAAAAATAAAAATATTTTGTATCCATTCATGATAAGCACCCAATTAATGAATAAACTACATTTATAAAAAGCAAAAAGAAAAAGGAAAAGGACTCACATCTGGAACGACAATCTGAGCATCAGAGATCTCAATCAGTGGGGCATTAGATGAAAAGCTTTGATTTCCAGCGCTGGCAAATTGAACAAGAGGAAAATGATTAATTTTTAGTTATTCTCTTTATAATAAAACTATTATTCACATGGTATTGAAATACAAATATTCTGGTTGCCTCTCAACTTTTTTAACAGTGACAAAATAAAGAAAAATACTCATCTACTATTATATATAGGTGTGCCAATTCGAACTGTGCAAACGATTAAGGCACAGGAGATTATTAATACACAAAGAAACACACAAGATACCATTGATGTTTTCATAAGACAAGCCATACGATTCATAAAAAAGGATCCAAAGGAACAAACAGATTAAAACAAAATAAAACGTGAAATTGCATAAAGTCGATGATATAACTTGATAATTTGCAACTTGCAACAACATAGTAGCTCAAAATAGTAAATGGCTGACTAACATTTGTAAAAAAAAGAAGAATAACCTAAAAACTAGACAATTTATCCTGCATATATTCAAGTAAACCTTCCAAGTAACTTGTCACCATGTTCTGAAAAAAAGTCCTAAAAAATCATAAAAATAGCAAAAAATTATATCGTAGACATGCTCCTTGAATTCCTATAATAATTATCAACATAATTTAACAGTTCTGACCATTAAATAAATCAACATAATCATAAAACTGAAGCCATTGAAATTACTGAAAGCCAATAAGATATGTGTATCATTGTAGTCTGTAAAGAGTATGTAAAGGCTATAAAAGTCCAATCAATAATCATGAGACTTTCTATTCAAGTGAGGCACATGAATGAGCTGATCTTAACTAGAAAGAATGGCAAACTTGGTTGATCAGTTTGTGTTTTTTTCCATAACAAGTGCCTAAATAGTGCTATGATTTAATTGAATTATGGTAATGTCTTATGTGTGTTCTTTCTCTACTGCAATAGAGAAAAGAAGAAGAAAAAATATATGCTAGGGTCACAGAAAATTTACACTAAATATTTAACTACCCATACATGGTCCAACTTTAAAAAATATAAGGGGATAATAACTATGCCACATTCTTACAATTGGAATCAGAAAGAGTGTGATCTTGAAGTGGTGGGTATGGATGCAACAGAACAAGAAAGAGAGGTTCTCTACTGTTTCAGGTCTTAAAACCCATGTAATCACAATAAGAGAACATATATGAAAAGCTTCGATTTCCAGCGCTAGCAATGAACTGTGGCTGCTCAGAATATTTAACAAATCACACAAAAATATCACTTAAAAGTAACTAACTCTTTTGCATTTTATCCATTTATGTCAAAGTTAATACTAGATCTAGCCAAACTCCTCTAGCCTCCTGCAGTAGAACTGCAACACAACGACCCCTGCTTTTAATAAAGAACATAAATATAGAAAGTTCATGATACCTTAATTGTACTTAATATATGAGGAGTAATTTCAAGGAGACATTTGTTCAGTAAGATGAAACTATAGATTTATTAAGAGTGTAGCAACAAGGGGTTACTTTTATGATGCTATATAAAATGCTGATAGAAACTCAAACTAAAAAAAAGAAGAGGAAAACATATAATAGAGCAAAAACAATAATCATAAAACAAAGACAATCAGATAAATAAGCCAAAACAGAAAGTTAAAGTACAATGCAATATAGTAGTTGTGGCAACCATGAGCAATTGTTATGTGTTATTTAATATACGTCAAAGATAAATAGATAAACAAGAAAATATATATAAATATAACCCATTAATTTTTGGAGCTGATATAACATTTATTTTCAAAGCTATTTTTGAAAGAAATGTGAATCTGGGTCACTAATGCAAAACAATAATACAACTAACAACCAAATAAAATGAACAAGAAAGAAACATGACTCAATCCAAACAAACCATGATATCATATATGGCATGGGGAAGAATATACATAACCCTATAAAAGACACTACAACCAATTCAACAAACCCAAATTTGAGACTAAGTGGCATGGCAAAGAAGATGCAGAAAGGTCATGTAAAATCCTGCTATAGAACCAGTGAAGTTCTCTTATTTTCTTAAATTAGAGCTAAATGTAAGGCAAGCATCTATAATCAAATATTAAAACTAAACACAATAAATGAGGAAAAATATGGTCTAATATATGACAAGCACTTTCAACTTGCAAGCATCTTAAATCTAGACTCCCTTGGCAATATATAAGAATAAAAATATAATAGAAACATTAGGCCAAATGTGGAGTAGAAAAAACAAGAAAAGATAAATAATTGAAGTAAATCTTATAATTACCATAAGAAGACAACACAGGTAGACCAGTTTCTCAAGCTTTTAAGAACCTGCATATAGAGTTTTATCATAAGATAAATAAGATGAGATTTTGCTCAATGAATGAAGAGATATGCAACTAGTTATATGACACCCAACAGAGATAAAACAAGCAATTAGTAGCAAATCACAGCTCACAAGAGACAAAGACACGAAAACTTAAACTAATAGATCCTAAATCTGTACATGGTAAACTGTCACAAAAGCTTTCAGTTTTTATCTTCAATCTGTACTGTGAAACACTTTCTCAAAAAAGAATTTCAGAAGAAAAATAAAAATAATTTAGCTAGCACTGTTACCAAAAGTAAACTGAAAACAATGGTGAACCTCATTTGCACAATACAAAAATATCAACATTTAGGGCATTAAAGTATAGCAGAGGACAAAAATAATGGAGCACTTACCCTTTCAATTAGACTATGGGACATAGTTGACAAAAGACTTTAGAGATTGAAAAAGAGACTTCCAGTATCAAAAGAGAAGGCAGGGTAGTGAGATCCCTTTTCCAACATCCCAAGCCTCATCATCGAGAGCCCGTCGTCGTCGCCACCTGTAGAAGATAAAGAGAGGGTGAGCAAGAGAAAGATGAGAAAAAGGAAGGTACCGAGATACCTCTATTGTAGTACCGAGATTCAAAATCAGTGGTCATATAATAATAAAAGGCCACAAACAGAATTATAATTGTGCTTCATCTTAATCAATTGACTATTCTCCTTCACACCATGGCAAAGAACTAGCACCTTTCCTCATTTAACTACAACAATATCAAAGTTCAATAATAATGTAAATTTTTTTATCATCAATAACCTTAACTACCATATCAAATTCAACATGACACAAAGGCTTAAGTCTTTTACATATGTTTCAATCAGAGCACTTTGAATTTTTTTTGTAGCAAGAGTACTTTCAATTTAATAACAATATAGAAATATATATGTATATATAACACAACCCAAATAAATCATTCAATGTCATATTAAAAAAAACTACTGCAGTACCAAATTTTGGTTTTCAAACAATCCACTTTCATTTCCCATGATTAAGGGTAGTCATGACTATAAAACTTTTGGCAATTGTCCAGATAGAAGAACTAGTCCTTACTCAATTCTATCTCATTACACTCCATCTTGTAATTAGGTATACTTAAATTTCTGTGTTCTCCCTTGCTGATATACTCAAAGCAATGCCCTGATACCACAATTGGAACCCCATGGTTTCCTGCAGCAACAGAAGTCGTGTGCCTGTACATTATATCAAGATCAATCAGTGACTCTTGAAGAGTTAAAGAGGTAATAGGGGAAAGAAAAATTACTATAGATTTTTTCCTCAAATCTAAAATATTTGTGTATTTTATATACATATATTTACCTTTCTCATCGAGTATGTCATTTCAAGATTTATATAATTATACTTTACATTCAAATGAATCTACTGGAAGTGTTTGTGCTTTATCTAACAGAAATATGAATGAACAAACAACTATGTATCAATATCTAAATGTTTGTGCATTATCTAAATGGAGACTTGGTGTGGTGCATGCCTAAATTGGGAAACAGACAAAAGACAATAATATAGCAACAATAACAATATCAATTATACTACTAATAATGAAAAAATTTAGTTTCCGTTTAAGTAATAAAAACAACACGTGGCCAAGCACAGAGCCAGCTCATTGGCAGATTTTTTTTCTTTCCTTTTTAAAATTTTCTTTTAATAGCTAAAAATATGACAAAGCTCCAATGAAAATTTGAAAATATAAAAGCACCCCCATGAGCTAAATTCAAAGGTCATCTTTGTAAACGATAGACAAATTGAGAGATTTGGGAGTGTGAAAAGTGATTTCTGTATTGAATAAATAATTACAGATACAAGAGAGTTTATATACAATAATTAAGCTTGAAAAAACTAACTCTAACAAACACAGATACTAAATACAACAATGACTAACAAGAAGCATCTTTAAAAATCCTACCAGCCCAAAATGGAGGCACTCCACTTAACAGAATGTAAAGAATCACTCCAGCACTCCAAACATCTTTAAAAATCCTACCAGCCCTTTAGATTGTGGCTTTGCCTAGAGGGTTCAATATGAACCACATTGAGATTTCAGGGAAATTGAGTGAATCAGTCACCACATGGAAACACAATTTTCTTTGGTTCCTGCACAATTTTATGACAAGAAACAACGATCAAGGTCTGATATATCTATTTCATACCAACAATATCATGGAATCCAGAATAAGTAGTTACAAGTGTAGAATGAAATAAAAGCCAAGAAGCCGCCGCAACATTTTTTTACCATTGCTTAAAATCTGCATTATTGGGAAAGGAAACATAGAAGAATAGTAGGAATTCAAATTACCGCCGCTGCAGAAACAGTGGAGCTAACAACCACTGCACATGCCAGAATATTATCAGAGAAGACAACATAATGATGAAGGTTTTGATCATGCAAAAATTTTAGATTGTGTTGCTTGGGAAGCTGACTCTCTTCTGGCTCTAAAGCAAAGCATTCGGCAGTAAGGTGCATAGCAAGACAATGGAGCCCTTTCGAGGTAGTTCATGAAGCAATATGGACAAGATATGCTGCTTGCTTCTTTTGCGATCGGTTGTGTGAGCCATAGCACAGAGCTTAGCAGCCATGGCAGAGCAATCAGGGTACACCGCACTGGCTTTAGACAATGAAGTTTCCATGTGTCTCATTTTCTACAAAGCATTGCAATATCGCGGGTTTTAGATTGAAATGAATCTCTGGAACTCACTATTACAGAAAACAATTAAAAAATAAAACAAAATTATATACCTCCTGGACAACTCGAAATCCTTTGTACGCTCACCAAGTGATCGCTCCACCTCTTTAATTCCACCTCTTTAATTCGTAGTCTCACCTATAAGAAATACTGTAACCTAGATGCTCAAATGGTGAAATGAATATACTAATCTGGCATTTCATTTTTAGACAAAGTTACAAATACCAAATTGCTTCTCACAGATTGACCAACCAACACGAGTGGGTGCTGCCCCAACTTAAAAATATTCGAACCATTCCAATCCCAATTTCTCGTCCTAGTTTATGCAAATAATACTTAAAAATCGAAATGCATTTGGCTTTAGCAAGAAAAGGGAAGATAGATAGATGAATGGAGGAGGGCAGAACCTTAGATTTTGGAGCTTGTCAGAGATAGAAGATCAGCGCCTCAGAGTTTTGGGTTGAGTGAACTGGAGATGGTTAGAGCTGCACGGACTTTGGGTTGAGGAAATGGAAATGGGTCTCTCGGTCTCACTGGAATTGAAGAAATGGGTCTCTCGGTCTCACGAGGAAATGGGTCTCTCGGTCTCACATATTTTCAGGTCTCAGGAATGAAAAAAAAGGCTAAGTGGCGGGTCTCACAAATTTTCAGGTCTCAGTAATGAAAAAAAAAGGCTAAGTGGCGGGATGGTGTATATTACCGCCCTTTTTTCATGCTAATTCTAGCATAACACATTTTTATTAGTATTATATTTATGTGTTATAGAAATGAGTATTTGGTGTAGTGAATGAAATAAGCAATTGAATTGATAACAATAATTTTAAGAAACCGTTATGAGTTATTTTTTCTCCTTCAACAATCATTCAAGATTAACACGATTACTATTATTCCCTATTCCAATTGAACTATTAAACCCACCGATAACACATAAGTAGTCATTACCCCAAATCTCCCTTATGTACTTTATTTAAGCGAAGCGCTCTTAATAAACTCTTTTTATCAAACAACCTAATCGAAAATCACCTTAGATTTAATCTAGTAAAAGAATTAATTTCTATAGAGATGAGTTAATGTAAGCAAATAATTAAACAAGCGTGCGGTTCATTGAACCTATGGTATATTCTTCATCACAATTAAAAGCACCTTCGACATTACCCTTAATTGAAAAATATCACAAAAACCTTGAGAAATAAACGATTAAGAGCTAAGATGATAGTAGAATAATGCGAAACCATAATTAATGGTGATCTATGCAAGATCTCACATTAATCATAAAATTAAGCATGGAGGAATATAATCAATTCAATATCAAGCAATAGGTAGAATAATAATATTATTGAAATCAAGAAATCATGTCTAGGGTTTTGAAACAACCCTTAACCTAGAGAGAAACTACTCCATATCCTTAAACATAATAACAATCATAAATAAAAATAATAAAGAATAATAGAGTTTAAGATGAAGAAAAGCTAGAATGTTGAATGTAGATGATGACCATTTCTCCTTCACTCTTAGTCTCTCACAGAGTTTACATCTCTAAAATACATGATAAAAGTAATTACATTTAAAAATTAAAATTCAAGGTTGAGAAAAACATCGTAGGGCGTTGCCATAAATGTGCACCCCGCGACCATGGCTTCATAATTTCAAAACCACGAACATGGCTTAATAAATTCATTATAGTGGCCTACTATATCCACCACCGCAGCCATATAGCCTGGAAACTCCCTAGGCCGCGACCTAGAATGTGTCCGCCGTGGCCTCACAATATTTTTTCATTTTCCTCAATTCTTAGGCCGCTGCCTAAATTCCTTTTGCTCCAGCCTCGAGTCTTGGGTTTAGGGAGTTCTAAAACACTTCAAAGTTTTTTTAAACGTCATTTTCTTGAGCCTTCTTGTCTCCCATCAATATCTAGCCATAAATTGCACAAAATTTGTAAATTAACTCTCATAAAATGTATTGTGGCCTAAAATTGAAAGACTCATAAAACAAAGAGAAAAACACATAAAACACTAAGAATCAACAATATCTAAGTGATAAAGAATAAAAAATGTATAATCCAAAATGCCCTTATCAACAACTCATATGGAGAGATATTATTTTTCTTGATAAGAATACGATTCAAAATATGACATGCATATAGTAAGGCTTCACCCAACAAATTAAAAATTCAATTTAGAATATAATAACATAACATTAGCCATTTTAAGAAATGTCCTATTTTTCATTTATGCTATACCATTTTGTTGTGGTGTATATGAGGCCATATATTCATGTATTATACCATACTTTTTACAAAACAAGTTGAAATCATTTGAAAAGTATCTACTACCCCTATCACTTCTAAGCACTTTAAATATACTTTCAAATTGATTTTCAACTTCAACTATATATATTTTAAACAAATTAAATGATTCATCTTTGTTCTTAATCAAATAAACATACGTGACCCTAGATCAATCATCAATAAATGAAATAAAATACGTACTTCCATGTCTAGTTAACATACCATTTAGTTCATATAAATCTCTATGTATCAAATCTAGCAAGTTAGAATTTCTATAAACTCTAGAAAAATGCTTCTTAACCATTTTTGATTTTATACATATTTTACATTTATCATGCTAATCATTTGGAGCTCTTGAATTGCCCTACATTCTTTCTAAGGCCCAAGGGTTTGTCACTTTTGCCATGGGGCTTCTTATGCTCTTTTCCTTTGTTGTTAGGAGGTTTGTCCATTACATTGTCTTTGGAGTTTCCACCAATTGGCTCATCTACTTGCTTATCCCTAGAACGGGATTTGTAATGACCCGATTTAAAACCAATTAATTTACTAAATACTCTGTATTTAAGTAAGTTACTATATACATGATTTTCCTTAAGAAAACAAAACTTTTCTATAACTCTTCAATAAACAAACATGAATTGAATACCTTTGCAACTCGATATCTCGGTATTTAAAATAAATAATCCTTTATATACACAACGTAAGTAAAAATACATGGTTTAAGACACAACATAAAACCAAAGGTTAAAGACCTTTAAAACAATAATGCACAAGTAGCAAACCCTTGACCCCTAGGTCAACCATTCACGACATGTACACATCTGACTAAACCTGCTCTAACTCATCGCCTCATCAACTACGTGTTTGCCCTTACCTGCAACACAGAGTACCTATGAGCTAACGCCTAACACAAAGAGCTATGTAGGTCATGTTATGATTGTTGGTATTAAATGAGAAAAAATAAGAATATGCAGCAGAATAGATCCTTAAAAAAATTATTAATACCAGTCAGAATCATACATATAAAGATATATTAAATGACACTTAACAAGATAAGATATTACCTCTAGTAGCCTATCAACATTCCTTGAATCTTTTCGTATAATACAACAATCTTCCTATCCTTTGTTGAATGCTCACACCTTAGTCTTCCTAGCCAATCCTCTAACACACAAGGATGTGTGTGGGCACATAGGATTCAAAGGTTATATAGAACTCTCTAGATGTATACAACACATGAGATTTAAAGAGGTTTCAGAAGAGAGAAGCTATTGAAATTAGAATTTCAGGTTTAGGAAATTTTATCATTCCTTTTCTAAGAGAGAGTCTGATAGTAACTGCTTAATTAAACTTATGTAAAGTACCACTTCTTTTTAGGTTTATAAAATTAATTAACTAATTTAATTAATCATTATTTTTTATTTAAATAAAACTGATCAGTTACAACTGAATTAATTATTTAATTTAAATCATTTTTAAAAAGAATTATTAAATAAAAAATTAATTTGAAATTAAAAATTCAAATCATAGGGATAGAAATATCCCTGATATTGGCGCCACTCACTGTGTAGTTCAATGAGTGTGTGAGCCACTATGTGGCTTTCCTTGATTTTCTCATTTTTTTTGTTTAATTAATATTTAAGATAATATATTTATCCCAAAATAAATGCCAGTCAATTCAAAATTGACTTTATCTTAAAATATTAATTTTAAATAAATAATTATCTTATAATAAGATAATAATTAAACTCTCTCAATATTAATACAAACATGATCAATATTTATTCTAACATAAAGTTTTTCAAAATAAAAACTATATAGTTAAATAATTAATTAATTCACATTTAATCAATTGCCCATAATTATCACATAATTATTTCCTTGCTCTGGAAATTAATTCCTTTACAATTTAGTCATTCTCTCTACAAATCTTCCTTATGACATCCTTACAATTGACAGTGTAGGACATAGGTGACCTGGGGACCATGGACCTATAATACGAAGCTCCAATAAACCATATTATTAATTAAACGCTTTAATATAATAATATTATTTATTATTTTCACGATTACTGCACTATAAATATGGAATTGTACTCTAAGTATTTATAGAATTATATTTATAGAGTTTTCTCTTGTAGTCCATTGATATAATCAATAAATGTAGTTTTGTCCTCCATTTACTGGCTCGTTAATTAGAGCCAGTGAAAATTTTCGTTTTACCCTTCCATTTACCTCTTGTTCCTTAAGTACCATTAATCCACTAGCGAATAATTAATCTACTTTCAAATTATAGATTTGAGCTCAAT
Source organism: Humulus lupulus (assembly GCF_963169125.1). Classification (NCBI taxonomy): domain Eukaryota; kingdom Viridiplantae; phylum Streptophyta; class Magnoliopsida; order Rosales; family Cannabaceae; genus Humulus; species Humulus lupulus. Next base: position 119,121,801 of record NC_084794.1, read on the forward strand.
AACTATTCAGTTCCAGAATCAACCCTTGATATGTTAGGAAAGCATGGATTCCATTATTATAAATCATGTTCCCAACCATTCATGATATTGAATCTCCAAAACAAAAGTCATTAGCCTTGTTATATAAAGAGAACTTAACGAATGAATCAGAAGATCCAATAAGCACAACACGAGTTATTGACTACTCATGATTTAGACTGATCTACAAATGATCATCTATTACGATAAGAATAAATCTTTATGGCAGACGGTAAGTTTATAAAGATAGTTAATTTATATCCGTCTAGTCATATATAATTACTATTATATACAGGACCTTTACCGAGATGTCTATCTACATCAGTAATTCGAATATAGACTACTTGCATCCTGCATGCTTAGTAAACTGTTCTAGTAACCATTCATTAAAGATTCCTTACTTTAATATGTTAATGATTATTTTAGTCATTGTATATGATCTTAATTCTCTCGTACTAATACAAGATCATATCCTCATAAATGTGTAACGTCCTACGTTTTCGGGTACCTTTAAACGACTCGGGTCGGGATTTTTCCCCCGGGTTAAGAATATTATTTTAAATAATATTATATTTTGTTTGTAAGTATTCCATGAGTTATTGCTAGCCAAAATATGAATTTTGTGATTTTAAAAGTCAAGATAAGACTTTCGGTCCTGGACCGACACAAAAACCTTGATCGGGTAAAAAATCTCAGAAAATAAAATGAAAAATCATGGCAATTATATTTTGGGCATAAAATACATTCAGAAAAGTTAAAGTTTGGTAAAAAATAATAAACCTAAAAGAAAATGGAAATTTTAGGGCATTTTGTGTTAAATGCCTAATTTTACCGAAATGGGGAATTTTATTCCATGAATGGACCTTAGGTTAAATTTTATTATGTGATTAATCAAATTAAATGTGAGAGACATTTAATTTAATTAATTAATGTTAAGTTTGGTGATTAAAACTTAATAAAAGTGAAAAAGGTGTCAAAAGCCAATTTGGACTTTTCTTCTTATGAAACCTTTATTAAAAAAATAAATAAAATGAAATGATCATATATGGCAAAGGGTTGGCCGGCCATGTGGTGTTTTAGGTGGTGTGAACCCAACTTAATAAAGATAAAATCTCATTTTAACTAAGTCAAGTCAAGTGGGCAAGTGGGAGGAAAACACTTGAGTGTTTTTGAGATAAATTAGATAGTATATAACTCTTCCATCCCTCCCCAACCGACCACACCACCCTCTCTCATTCACTCATCTGATTTTTTAAGACCTTTCAAAGTGTTCTCTCCATTTTTCAAGCCCAAGAACACCAAGGAAACTTTGAGGCTAAGTCTTGGTCTAGGAAGTATTTTCCCTAAGGTAAACTTTCACTAATCTAGGTTTTTGTAAAGTTTTAAGCATAGAGTTTCAAATAGCTAATTGACTATGTTGTTGGGGGAAGTTTGTTAGGGTTTTTGAAAGGTTTTGAAGGAGTCAAAGCTTATAGGAAGGTCCAAACCTTAAGCAAGAACACCAAAGAGCTAAAAAGTTTACTTTTGATGAGTTTGTTGTAGGGTTTTTAGTTTTAAGCATTATTTTGTATATCTAATGCTTAGAGTTTCTTGTTGATGATGTAATAAGGTTATGGTAGTTGTTTAATAATTTTTATGATGCATGTGTATTGATTTTTGAAAATGGGAACCAAAACCGCCAAGGGTTTTGTAGGATACCCTAAAACAAAACATGTTTTAAGCTGTGACTTCCAAGGGGTCAAGCAGCCACTGTATATTGTTTTTGTAAAATTAAATTGTACTGTGATGTTTTTTAGATTGAGTACATAAAATTGAGCTTTTGAAACACTAAAAAATGTTTAGAAATGAGTAAGTTATGCTATTTCAAAGTTTAGGTAGAAAACTGTTTTTTTCGTATTCTTATTTTCGGAACCAAATTTGGACAGCCACTGTATAGGGAAAATGAACCCAGTTTTTTCTAAAATTTTGTGGACATATTTCTGGCATATCCTATTAGTCCACTGTAAAATTTGGTAAGAAAATATTAAACGGTTTGAAAGTTATTAACTGTCAAAGTTTGGAAAAAAATAAGGACTTGAAAATAAGGTCATTTTTACCTCATTGTTGGAAAATGATTTCACCAATCAAAAATGCTCATTTTTACCTAAGATTTTACAAAGACCTAAATGGCATAACAAAAATGGAATTGGGAAATTTTGGTAACAATTGGGTAAGTAAATTTCAAGTTATGAACTAACGAAGTATGTAGTTAAAAATGTGAAAATTAGGTTTTTCACACTTAGTGTAAAAATGAGATTTTGGAACATAAGGTAAAAAGTAAAATTTTGCTTATTTCAAGATATAAATTGGTAAGTCTTGAAATCATATTTTCACTAAAATTATCCCTTTGAGTTTAAATGAATTATTTTTATTAAAGAGTTTTTATTCTTTCTAAAAATAAGAGATTTAATTTATTAATAATTAATAAATTAAAAGAGGGTTTAAAACCCTATATTTTGAGAAAATAATTAAATAAATTATTTTCCTAGTAAGTAAAATTGATTAATTACTTTTGGAAAATTAATTAGTCAAGATGAGAAATTTATAACGGTTTTCCTAATTAAGACAAATTAGGCAATTTTCTTAAAACGGTTTTTAGATATTAAAACCTTAAGAAAAATAAAAGGAAAATTTAAAGAGTTTATTTTCTTTAAAAATAATTAAGGAATTTATTTGTATTTTCTGGATATAATACCGGCTAAAATCTTACATATTTTAACCGACTAGTCGAAAGTGCGGGTTAATAGCGATACCTTGAAAGAATAAGATTTTTAGCGGATTGTGGGAAATACCATTGTGATACCCGAGCCTAGGTATCGAGACCTTAGGATAGGTCTCCCCGAGACTTAGGGTTTAGTCTCGAATATTTTGTATAACTTTCCTTAATAGGTTTAAAACCAAATAAGGATTATAAATCCTTACAAATGACTTTTATTAAAATGACCAGACTGCCCAAAATAATAATAATGAATTATTAGTGCCATAATTAATCCGAGTATACTGTATGGATAACTACAGTATTGGCTAAGCGTAACTGGACTGAACGTTGGAGGGTGAAAACTTGCTGAGCGCTAAGGACTCCAAGTAAGTCAACTTATATTGTATGGCTGCAACATGAAATGATTATTGTCTTGTATGTTAGTATAGGGATACATGCACATATATAGGCTGTCATAGAAAGTTGCTTAGAGACGTTAGTCTAGTGAGTGCTGATTTAGAAAATATGAACGGTAGAAGTCCGTCATATCCTAGACGGTTGATCCCCGTCACACTGCTTGATTTTATTTATGTCCGGTTCATTACCGCGACGAGTGGCCATGAGTTGAGGATAAGCTGGTTAAACCTAGGGGCGCCAAGATAAATGGGACCTAGGGGCCCTCATGCTTACTTAATCATTGGACGGTTAGAATCCGAGCAAGTGCTCTGATAAGTTATTCCCGGATAGCAGCCGTGAATATTGGCCATTCCGTGAGAGTGCCTAGAGATACTAGGGGTTGCCAAGATAGAGTGAGGTTGAACACCCTAGGGGCAGCTGCTCACCAGCACCACTGATTAACATAGAAGTCTCCGTAAAACCGTGTAAATTGGATTACTCTCTTGGATAAGTAGCGATGCCCTAGGTAACACGATAGTTACCCTTGATGAGAATATTTATTGGCTAGATCTTAGTGTGGAGACTCGGTTCTCTTTTATAGATTAGCAATTATGTTGGAGGGCGCGTCACGTCTGAATTGTTGGAAATTGTCGAGCGTTGGTCTCGAATTATATGGTGATATAATATATCTGCTTGCTCTAGGATTTTCTGAGTGCAGGGATATATTTGTTGATAAGATATAGTTGTGATATAATATATCTGCTTGCTCTGGGATTTTCTGAGTGCAGGGATATATTTGTTGATAAGATATAGTTGTGATATAATATATCTGCTTGCTCTGGGATTTTCTGAGTGCAGGGATATATTTGTTGATAAGATATAGTTGTGATATAATATATCTGCTTGTTCTGGGATTTTCTGAGTGCAGGATTTTTATCTAGATATGAATTAATTTATCCTTGGTTATCAGGCATGACCACAAGTTTGCCAGGACGCTTTAGCGTTCTTGAAATTGATTGTGTAGGGTCCGGATGGGTCCGGAACCCTAATTCTCTACATGCTTTGTTTGAAAGTTGATCTTACTAAGCGTTTTCGCTTACCTAGTTGTTTCATGTTGTAGGTAAGAGCAAGGGCAAGGTAGAGCAGTGAGCGCTGGAGTCTTCCTTGCAAATGTACATGTGGACCGACCTTTTGGGAAGCCTTTTTATTTTTGGAAATGTTGTGTAATTTTCCTAAACTAGGCTCACTCTAATCTTTATAAAACATGTTTGTAACTAAATGTTAAGTATGGCCATACGACTTTTTAAAAAGTTTTTTTTCTATGGGTTTTTGAGACATTTTGTTAAATGAAAACATTTATATTTCCGCATTATTGAGTCTTGAAAATCCGGGTCGTTACAAAATGAATATGAAATTTTCTTGATATTATATATAAATTATTAAAATAATAATTTTAACATTCAAATATAATAAAATTGTACTTTTATTTAAGTCAATAAAATTACTTTACATGCATTCAGGGCATAAGTCCTAACAATCTCCAACTTTCCCTCAAAGCAAGTGAGGCATCTCCCTAAATCTCATGTTGCGATCATGACCCATAAACGACTTTACAGGTAATGTCTTGGTAAACGGGTTTGCCAGGTTCTGTTCCAACGCTATCTTCATAATAGTCACATCACCTTGGTGCATAATCTCTCTAACAAGATGGTATTTCCATTCTATATGCTTTCATCTCTTGTGGATTTTGGGTTCCTTAGAGTTAGCTACACTGGTGTCAGAGTATAGGATTAATGACTTCTCAATTTATGGAATTACTTCTAGATCAGTGTAGAACTTTCTAAGCCAAATTATTTCCTTAGCTGCTTCACAAGCTGTTATATACTCAGTTTCCATTGTTGAATCTGCAATACTTGATTGTTTCATACTTCTCCAGACGTTGACTTACGATAGTCTCTGTCTGATTGGAAATCACAATCAGTGTATCCAGTAGGGTTTAGCTCACCTTTGAATATACAAACATATAATCTCTAGGTCTCCTAAGATACTTGAGAATGTGCTTTACTACAATCTAGTGTTCCAAACCAGGGTTTGATTGATAATAACTTACAATCCCTACTACATAGCATATGTCAGGCCTAGTACACAACATAACATACATTTAACTCTCAACTGCAGAAGCATAAAGATACTTTCTCATGTCCTCTTCCTCTTGAGGTGTCTTTCGACACTGCTCTTTGGAAAGAGTAATTCCATATTTGGTCGGCAACTGACCTTTCTTGGAATTCTCCATAAAGAACCTTTCAAACACCTCATCTATATAATTAGCTTGAGAAAGTGCCAAGAGTTTTTTCTTCCTATCCCGTAGGATTTGGATTCCCAGAACATAGCTCGCTTCACCCAAATATTTCATTTTGAACTTTTTAGCTAACCACTTCTTCACATTTGACAGTGTCTCTACATTGTTACCAATGAGGAGAATGTCATCCACAAAAAGAACTAAGAAAACCATCACTTTACCTTTAATATATTTATACACACACGCTTTGTCGACAATCTGTTCGAAGCCGTATGTGTTAAATGTCTCATCAAAAGTGATATTCCAAGATCTAGAAGCTTGCTTTAATCGATAAATGGATTTCAGCAACTTACACACCTTATGATCTTCCCCATTCTTAATTAACCCTTCTGGCTGTACCATATAGATACTTTCATTAAGATAGCCATTAAGAAAAGCTATATTGACATCCATTTTCCATATCTCATTATCATAGGTGGCAGCTATGGATAAGAGGATGAAACTGGGCTTTAGCATGGCCATAGGAGAAAATGTTTCTTCATAATCAACACCCGATATCTGAGTGTACCCTTTGGCTACTAGCCTCGCCTTGAAAGTCTCTACTTTCCCATCTACATCTCTTTTCTTCTGGAAGATATATTTGCACCTGGGCCTGACATCTTCAGGTGGGTCTACAAGTTCCCAGATGGAATTGGAATACATTGATTCCATTTGTTGGTTCATGGCTTCTTGCCATTTCTCTTTGTTCGAGATCATCCATTGCCTTTTTGAAGGTTAATGGTTCGTCCTTGTCTGTATCAGAAACAAGGACATGTGCCTCATGTTCGTGTTAAACAGTTTGTCTCACAATCATCACAATACAATGTTGCATTGGGTTTCCTTTTCAGGAATAGTGGTTTCCTCGATTTGTCGTTTATCATTTAGTTATAATGATGAAGGTGATGGAATCTTATGAGCAGGAATGTCGCATTTGTTGAAACAAATATCTTTTAGTCCTTAGGACTATAGAAGCAACCGCCTCTTGAATCTGTAGCATAGCCCACGAAAAATGCACACTTCAGACCTCAAATCAAGTTTCCCTAATTTAGGATTAATAACATGAGCAGGAGAGCCCTAAATGCAGAAATGGTGCAAGCTAGGTTCGTTACCATTCCACAGTTCCAGTGGATTTTTGCTTATGGTCTTAGATGGGACTATGTTCAAAATGTGAGTCATCATTTGAAGTGCATATCCCTAGATTGAGAGAGAAAGTGAAGAGTAACTTAACATAGACTTGACCATGTCTAACAAGGTCATGTTTCTTCTTTCTAAAACACCATTTTGTTGTGGTGTTCCAGGTGCTATGAGTTGGGATAGAATACCATGCTCCAACATGAAATCTTTGAATTCTAAATCAAAATATTCACTACCTCGATCTAATTTAAGAGTCTTAAGAGTCTTACCTAACCGCTTCTTAGCCTCAGCTTTGAAGTCTTGAAACTTACCAAAGGTTTTAAACATCCTAAGCATTAGGTAAGTATAACCATATCTTGAGTAATCGTCAATGAAGGGGATGAAGTACCCATATCCACCTCTAGCTTGTAAGTTGATTGAACCACAGACATTGCTGTGTACAAGCTCTAAAGAGTCTTTAGCTCTATCACCTTTCGCTGAGAAAGGATGTTTGGTCATTTCGCCTTCTAGAAAAGACTCACAAACCAAAAGAGTTCCAACTCTTAATTCTCGCAACGGTCCATCTTTTGTTTAATAGTTTATCCTGTCTAGTCCTATATGACCAAGTCTAAGATGCCAAGGATATATGTGTTCTCATTTGAAACTTTTTGTCTTTTGTTTCCTTTCGGTTTAGCTACTTTAAATAATTATGAGTTATTTTGCGATAGTTCATTTGACTTGAGCATATACAGTCCATTTATTTGTTCCACTTCATAAATTTTGAAACCATTTACTACTACAAAATGGTATTTCTTGACACTTTTTAACTGTCGCTATTGAGCAATGATGATAGTCGACTTACTGTTGTATTTGCCTATGCCGGCATAGGGGTAGCTATGCCGATAGTTATTAGGTGTCGTTGTTGCTAGATACGCCGATAGTTATTAGGTGTCGTCGTTGCTGGAAACACGGATAGTTATTAGGTGTTGTCGTTGCTTGCAAAAAAGTTATTTAATTTTATTTTAAATTAAAAATTATGATTTAAATGAAACATTTATATACAAATCTAAAAAATTATAGATCAAAATAACAAAACTTATGCAAAGTATTTACAAAGAATCATTTACTCTAATAAAAATTACAAATAATATAAAACACTAAATTCATTGTCCAACAACATATATTTCTTCTTCTTGTCCTTGTACAACAATTGAAGTGAAAACTACCACAACATATATAAAGTTGTAGTGATTAACTTAGCTTAGCTTCAGATCTTTACCACAACTGAAAAAGGCCTAGGGATTAGCGGATATTTAAAGTTGTAGTGATTAACTTAACTTCAGATTTTTACATATATACTTCTGGACATATAACTTATGATGCGACACCTATTATTCATAATTTCATTCTTTTAGTTGTGCCTTGATCAATGATGGGGTCAAGGGGAGGTGGTTGTGCCTCCCCCGTTTGATGGGTCTCAGGGCCATTTTTCGATTCTTTGTTCGTGAGGGGAATGTAGCCTTCTGGAAATGGTGGTGGTGGTGGGGCTGGCGCAAGCTGCATAAATGCCAAGTGACCTCTCAGTAACATATTAGTTGTGACATAGTAATATCTGGACAAAACAAATTGAAGTTTATTTATCTAATTAATTTTATTTATTTAACAAGCAGTAATAAATTAAAAGCCCAAGAGTTTATAGTCTTTATCTTTAATCAAAGCAGATTTTGGGAATTTTTAAAAGAAATATCGCAATATCATCTCAAATTTCAAGTCAAACTCTGCAACATGAGACATCAATATCAACAATGACAGACCATGGTAAGTAGACAAAAAATATACGACAATAAGCAAACAATCTCAAGTCTCACCCCAGCAAATAGCAATGTGGATTTAAGCTTACGATGAGTTAGTCTGAACTCTAGAAAAACCGGTAATAATGGGATCTTAACAAATAACACAGTCAACATGTAATGTATATTTCAAGCATCTACACTTCTTGATAACATTTCCTAGACTTTTCCTCTTGAAAGGATATGTCTTCCACTCCTATGAGTTTACCGTACTTTTTCACAACTGTTATATGGGAGAATGTATGATAATTACCTTGCGTTGTAGGGATGCAATAATATGATTAATTCACTTTATGTCCTTAAAATCAATTGTCTCTTTGGCAACCTTTGGTTCCAAAGCTGCATTTTCATTTTTGGAATCAACTGCATCACACATGACATAAGTTTAATTAAAACTTTCAACACAGAGCTAATAATACCTTTCAATTTCTACCACTTGCCTTAACATTTTCACATTCAAAAAAAGCAAAGTACTAATTGAACTTGTTACTTGCTGATATTGGAAATTACAAAATATAACAGAAAATGCATACCACAGAATAAATACCATCAAATTAAAGTTAAACAGCCTATGCACCCTTTCAAATGCCTAACATACCATTTGAGTACGTAATTTGTCTAGAGAACTTTCCCTTTGGACAATATAGATTTATTTGAAATGGAACCTATTATACTAAAAAGACTTTCCATATAGGTATATGCAATGTTTTGGAGCATATATTGTGTGTACATATCATAAGTCTATCTTTATCTTAAAACTTAAAAAAAAGGGTGGGAGGCAAGTCCAATAAGATGTCTTACCATATCATATCTTCTCTGACTTTGAGGCAGTAGTTGTAAAGGCCTTTGATATGTAGTAGAGAGCTCTCCCCTGAAACATTTATAAATAATCCGCATTAAACATATTGCCCTATAACTGCCAAATTACTTTATGCAGCAGCAATGCAATTTTCCATACATTTGAAGTTCACATGTTGTGCTTAATTCAAAACTAAGAGAACAAAACTAACAATTGTACCAAATTACTTCAAATTAGGCCCTGCTACACATGTAAAAAGTCGCACCATTGGAAGTTTCCAGTGATACTTTTGTGCCTAAAATAAACTTATAAAGGAAAACATTAATAATTATAGACATAAAAAGATAAAATAATCTTACTTCTGGAAATTTTGCATCATTCAACGTGGATTCCAGATCAGGTACATATATCATAGTTTAATTGAGTATATTAATTAACGCTTAACATACTAGGAACATACATATTATAATTTAATTTTCTTAATTGCAACAAATTTAAAATCTCAAAACAATTAAAATTCGAGTTAGGAATTTATACCATAAAGGTTGGGAGCTCGAGACGAGCCTCTTATCACCTCATGTCGTTGCTAACCGAAGCCCACGCCGGAGCTCTAACAATAATGATGAAGTGGCAATTGGGTAACAAAAATCGTTGGCCTTGAAAGCCCTGACCACGAGGAGACTAAAGAAGGTGGCAGTGTGACCCACAACGGCTCGGGGTGGCCCGAACTAAGCCAAAACCGTTCGAAATTCCATGGATTTTGGCTAACACCCACGGTGGTTTTTTGGCCCGACCCTCAAGTGGGTTTTTCTCCAAATGGTCTGCTGAGTACGATGGTGGTGGTGGCGGCTCAACTCATAGAGGCTTGATGTAATGACCCAACTACTCTAGACTTTTGGACCATTAACGAAAACTATACATTCTAATCCTTAATAAAACTTACAAGTGGAAATACCATAACTTTATTAAGAAACTTGTAAAAATAAGAGTTAAACTTACATAAAATTTAGGTTAGGATATGGGATCCCATTGTTTTAAAAAGAAAACATATCTTCATTGAAATGAAAAGAGATTACATAAATAGGTGCAGAAAAATACATGTAAAACCATAAAAACAAGACTACATCCTCGAATCGTAACGCTCGGCTCTTGAATCCATTAGACCTCAATACACATTCTCCAAGCTTCCAAGAACCTTTCCCGCCACTAAGACTATTTTCCTGCACATATAAACAAAAAGGAATGAGCCTAATGCCCAGCAAGGAAAATCTACCACATAGTTCATATACATAAATTTCATAAGAAACATAAAAACATAACATAGCACTTATATCATACACATACTATAATGGCCATTATTACTTGGGGTCCCATAGACTAAACAAGTCATATGCCCATTAGATTATCGGGGTCCTACTAGCTAAGCAGGTCATATGCCCATAATCTATATGGGCCTTGTTAGTCATATGGGTCATATGCCCAAGCCTACATACATACATAACATAAAAATATAAGATAACATATAAAACATATAACATAAGAATTCTATCCTATTTTCCTTACCAAAATTACCGGGATAAAAGGACAGAGTTGGGACTTTGGAACACTCCTAAGAACCATTTGAAAAAGAGTGAGTATAGTGAAGAAGAGAAATGAAAGGAATGGAAGGACTAAACCATTGAGAAAATACTTACCAAAAACTTATGTGCAAGTTCTTAGATTTCCTAACCAAAATAAAGATTAAGGTTAGAAGGCTGAGTAGAAGACTATGAGAACTTAAAATAAAATAATACCAATGAACTAAGGTGTGGAAATACCTTGAAGACTTGTAAGACCAATCTAAACCTCAAACTGAAATACTATAAAACCTTACTTCCTCAAGTGTTTGATAAGCTTATGATGATCAAGCTTATGATTCCCAACCCAAGTGTTTACACTCTCACACTCACCTAGCAACTTGCAGCCTCTGAACCTAGAGCAAAAGATGAGTGAGCATCATGAGATTGCTGGACCAAGTCCCACCATATTCTGGCATCCTTCTTGAGTAAAGACGAGACGCAAGATATGCGGTCCGCATTACTGAGATTCATGTGCGTCAGAATTGGCTCCACATTCCTTAGCCACTCTTCTGCCGCAAAGGGGTCTGTAGTCCCTTTGAAGTTTGGAGCATGCTGCTTGCGGAACCTCTCATACACTGGCTCCATGTTCGGTACTGGATATGGCGCGTAGTTCGTCACTGGCCATCCCTCATATGGACCAACTTGTTGGGGTGCTGGGGCCATTTGCTGTGGCTGCGGCTGCGGCGGAGGCTGAGTTTGAGCCTGTTGGCGTTGTTGCTGCAAAAGTTCGTCGACTTGCTGTCGTAGTCTAGCGATCTCCACAGTGTTGTTAGCTGGCGGTTCTGGCGCGTTGCGGCTAGCAGTAGCATGCACTCCCCTTCGGCGAACTGGAGGGACTTCATTGGTCGCTGGAATAGCATTGGAGATGTTTCCGTTGGTGCGTGCAGATCTTCGGAGCGACATCGTAGCAGAGTTCTAACAGTTGAAAGAAACATGTTAGAACTTTACCTAATAGGCTCAAAGGCAAAAACTTATTCTAAAACAAACATATCTCGGACCTATTTATTATGACTTCTTATGAAAAATTATATAAGTCTTTATTATTATTATAGTGGGTTTCTATACTTAGAAAAACAAGCCATCTTTATTTTCTAAGTCTGTTTCTAATTATCCTATATGACTTAATTCTCAGGCTCGAAACTCATCTTTGTTCCAAAGTTAACCATATTGAGGGAGGGCTGGGATCAGTAAAATCGTTCCCACTACTAAGGCCCCTTAACTCTCAATAAGGAAACTTGGTTCATTGATTTGTATCCACCCTCACCGAACTTAGTCACTATTCATTTTATTTATTATTTATTATGATTGCGAAAATAGAATCAAACTCATACATGAAAATAAAATAACATGAAATTAATTTGGAAAAAAAAGTGTTTCACTTATTACAATCATAAAATAAAGAAATAAATAAAACAAACAATGAAAACTACTATTCTAAAAATCGGGATCTTCTACATCCGATCCTTCATCTAGCATATCGTCATCTATCTCCTCATAATCATCATTGTCTTGAGCCTCAAAATTTCCTAGGGGAAGATTCAAGAAGATCCTATGTTGCTGCTCATTAGTGAATTGAAACTCTAAATCATAGGTGAACTTAAGTATGAGAGAATAATATCTTAGGGCTACTTGTAAGTCATCATCATTATTTATAGTCTCCCATATTTCTTCTAAAGTTGAAATTACTGAAGGAAAATCTTTTAAAAGCCTAATTACTAGGGCATATTGTTTTGCAGCTCTCATCATGATTTTTTTTAGTAGTCTGAAGATGGTCTATCTCCTTGTGGAACAAAATCAATCTCCGAGTGATTTTCTCCAGTGTGCCTATGGTGTTTCTTGGTTCCCTTATTCTCTTTAAAGCCTTAATGGCTCGGATATCCTCATTGCTTAATGCTCCGTTCATACTTAACTGAAAACATAAATACTAAAAATCGTTAGCTATACATATAAGCACAATAACCATAACTTAAATACTTACTTGGCGGTCAGATTCGGAGCTTTAAGTGTGTGTATCGAGGAGAACTTCATGCAAAGGAACCATTGCTCTGATACCAACTGTAATGACCCAACTACTCTAGACTTTTGGACCATTAACGAAAACTATACATACTAATCCTTAATAAAACTTACAAGTGGAAATACCATAACTTTATTAAGAAACTTGTAAAAATAAGAGTTAAACTTACATAAAATTTAGGTTAGGATATGGGATCCCATTGTTTTAAAAAGAAAACATATCTTAATTGAAATGAAAAGAGATTACATAAATAGGTGCGGAAAAATACATGTAAAACCATAAAAACAAGACTACATCCTCGAATCGTAACGCTCGACTCTTGAATCCATTCGACCTCAATACACATTCTCCAAGCTTCCAAGAACCTTTCCCGCCACTAAGACTATTTTCCTGCACATATAAACAAAAAGGAATGAGCCTAATGCCCAGCAAGGAAAATCTACCACATAGTTCATATACATAAATTTCATAAGAAACATAAAAACATAACATAACACTTATATCATACACATACTATAATGGCCATTATTACTTGGGGTCCCATAGACTAAACAAGTCATATGCCCATTAGATTAGTGAGGTCCTACTAGCTAAGCAGGTCATATGCCCATAATCTATATGGGCCTTGTTAGTCATATGGGTCATATGCCCAAGCCTACATACATACATAACATAAAAATATAAGATAACATATAAAACATATAACATAAGAATTCTATCCTATTTTCCTTACCAAAATTACCGGGATAAAAGGACAGAGTTGGGACTTTGGAACACTCCTAAGAACCATTTGAAAAAGAGTGAGTATAGTGAAGAAGAGAAATGAAAGGAATGGAAGGACTAAACCATTGAGAAAATACTTACCAAAAACTTATGTGCAAGTTCTTAGATTTCCTAACCAAAATAAAGATTAAGGTTAGAAGGCTGAGTAGAAGACTATGAGAACTTAAAATAAAATAATACCAATGAACTAAGGTGTGGAAATACCTTGAACACTTGTAAGACCAATCTAAACCTCGAACCGAAATACTATAAAACCTTACTTCCCCAAGTGTTTGATAAGCTTATGATGATCAAGCTTATGATTCCCAACCCAAGTGTTTACACTCTTACACTCACCTAGCAACGTGCAGCCTCTGAACTTAGAGCAAAAGATGAGTAATGGCTGGGTACTAGGTCCTATTTATAGAGTTTAGGAATGAAAGGTTCTTAATTTAACTTGAATAAAAATAATGGCTTTTTAAGTGAAAATAATTTGAATTGTCGTTCAGCAGAGGCTGAAGACTCGTTCAAAAAGATGCTGGACTTATCAAGAGGTTGTAGGGTTGAATGGAAAATGATTTCAAAAACATTCAAAATATGCTGAAGGAGGCGATATATCGCCCCCTATAGGAGATATATCGCCTGGACCATTATGCCCGAGGCAAACGTGCATCGTTTTGTGTTTTCCGTATCTACGTGCTGCGATATATCGCCCCCTATAGCTGCGATATATCGGCATACACTGATTATTTAAACACGAAATTACACATTTTTAGCTTAATTCAAATTGAGTAAATAGCCTTGACTAAGTCCTCAAACGTATTCAAAGCTGCTGACTGACCTTAGAGCATTCAAATTTTACCCTTATTAAATTTAATCCTCTAAATACTTAATCCTTAATCACCCATACATAACATGTGCTTAAAATCCTATTGGTTCTTATCTAAACCTTATAGTATAATAAATATTATCCTCAATATCAGTCATATTAATCAAACCTTAGGTTAAAATTAATATTCTTAAACTATAGGTTAAACATAAAAAATCTACAAGTACTACTATGAGTGTCCAAATAAATCCCGGTCTGAACCAAAAATCCACAGTCATAAGGATAATACTATAATTACTATAATACTACTATCTAACTTAGCTAAGTAAAGTTCTTGGACTCTACACTTGAAGTGGCCAGATTGGGGATTGGGGGTTTCGGCGACTTGCGAGGCTGCCCGTGCCATGCGTGTCGACGGCTTGGGCCGACTGGGATGCGAGGAAGGATGCATCTCTGTATCGGGAGAGAGGGCAAAGAGAGAATACACGAGGGGGAGAGAGAGAGAACCATTTGAAATTAGGGTTCAGATTTTTTTTCAATATATTAACATTTTATTTTCTTATTTCTTTCTTAATTAAGTTATTAGCAAAACTCTATTTAAATAATCAATTTCTTATTTGATTTTTTAACTAAAATTTTATTTCATTTTATCAAAAATTAATAACTAATGGAATTAATAATTAATCCAATAATGTGTAAGCATTGCCTTATAAATAAATTAATATTATTTTAAACATACATATTAAAAAAATTATAACTTATAAATTTATAAATTTTTTAAAATTATGTTATAAATGTGTTAAAGATTAGTATAGTTACTAATATAGTTAATTTTATAAATATGTTAAAGAAAGATTAATTAAAAATTTTAATATAAAAATTATTATAAATACAAAAGTTAATAATATAAAAAATTTAGAAACAAATTTTTTTTTTTTTAAAAGTTTTAAATAAATACATCATTTTTATAAATGTATATATTTACATAATTTAGTTTATTTTTAAAATTACACTATTTATTAAATTTTTTACAATATTTTTGTAATTAATAAAACAACTCTTTTTTAACTAATACAAATTTTATAAATGTGTTAAAGGCTAATATAGTTAATTTTATAAATATGTTAAAGAATAATAAATTTAAATTTTAATATAATAATTATTATAAATAGAAAAGTTAATAATATGAAAAATTTAGAAACAAAAAAAATATAGTTTTAAAAGTTTTTAATAAATATATAATTTTTATAAATATATATTTACATAATTTAGTTTGTTTTTAAAATTATACTATTTATTAATTATAATTTTTTATTTGAATTTTGGCGACATTTTATGACTGTCGGCATTGGTCTTTTATTAACTGTTGGCGTTAGGGTCAATAGCGACAACGTTTAACTGTCGGTATTGGTCTTTAATTAACTGTTGGCGTTGGGGTCAATAGCGACACCTTTTAACAATCGGCATTGGTGTCGAATTAACTGTCGACGTTGGGGTCAATAGTGACACATTTTAACTATCGACATTGGTCTCAAATTAATTGTTGGTATTGGTGTCAATAGCGACACATTTTAACTATCGGAATTGCTCTTGAATTAATTGTTGGCGTTGGGGTCAATAGCGACAATCAAAAGCAACGGTGACAGTTATTAGCTGTCGGCGTTGGTCTCTACACCTACAGTTTTTAACTATCGGCATATAGTCCCGCTAAGCAATTACGACAGTCAACAGAGTTGACTGTCGTGGTTGGGTGTCAGGAAAGCCCAATTTTGTAGTAGTGATTCTTCAAAATAACAATCACATTATTAATAAAAGAAGTATAAAAAGATTGTTCATGCAACAGAGATAAAGAAACTAAGTTTCTAGAAAATTTAGGAATAAAATAAACATTATTCAAAATAAGATAATTGTTCCCAAAAAATAAACGGATTGTTCTCTTTGCTCTTGATGACTCAAGTATCTGCATAAAAGAACAAACATGGTTAGTGGCTCCTGAATCTAAAACCCAGGATGACATATCGTCTTCCCCCATACAAGCTTCAAGTACAAGCAAATCAGATTTACCTTTCTTTTTCAGCTCAGCGAGATATATTTTATAGTTTCTCTACCAGTGACCTTCAACTCAGCAGTGGAAACACTTTCCCTTTAGTTCTTTCTTCTTAGAGTTATTGTCATTCTTTTTCTCCTTGATTTTTTGTGCCTTCTTGCATTTCTTGGACTTCTTGCCCTTACTTTTGTCCTTGTCATTGTTCTTCTTCCTATTCTTGGTTTTATCTTCATAGGTTGAAGGTATCTCCACTGTTACATTTGCGTCAGCCTCTTTGCTTATGGTTTAGTTAAGAGAATCAAATGTCTACAGTTCATTCAACAATTGGGTCATGTTGAATTCCAACTTATTCATAATATAGATGGTTGTGAACATAGAGAAAGCAAGAGTGAGTGATTCATGTATGATGCTTACTTGTGTTTGCTCATCAATGGCGACCCCATGTATTTTAGCTTCATGCATCATTTTGATCATGCTCAAGACATGTTCACGCACATAAACACGCTTCTCTATCTTATTAGTCATGTAGGTTCTAGTAGCGTCATGTCTACTTTGATCAGATTGCTGCCCAAACATGACATGCAAAGATTCCATTATCTTAAAAGCTGTTTCCATGGGTTCATGCTTTGTTCTCATAACATCATTCATGCTCACAAGCATGTAACTCCTAGATTTATTATTTGATTTAATCCAGGCATCATATTTGTCCCAAATATTCTTCAGGGCATTGGCAGCGGGCTCTTCAGGACATTCCTTAGCTATGGTTCTCCTAGATTAACATTAAATTCAGATTTATTTCCATCTTATAAAATTATCACCATTAAGTTTTTCATGTGAAAGTAAAGAAGTAATTGGATTGCCACCGTTCGACATTACTGAAATAAATAAAATATAATAATATAAATATTTGAAAATACCAATTATTGGGAAAGTAAATATTATGCATGAATTCAACAATTAATACACATAAACTTAGCATTTACTATTCGACGATAAAACCACCCAACAAATAGAGTGTTGCCTTAGGGTCACTCAAATTAAATTCAGATAGCTTATACGACAATCTAATCTTGATTATTTAAAACATAAAATAACTCTTATTTTATCTTTTAAAAATAAAGTACCACTGGTTTAGTCAAGATACAATTATTCACTGCAAAAACATAATTGCATCTTTCTAAGTGTAACCCATTATTTCGAAATTCATGACTTAACTTAGAGTGTGTTGCCTTAGGGTCGGTCAAACCTAAAATACATCACTCTTTTCAATCTTCGTAAGATGCCAACCTTGGTATTAATATGTCTAGAAACATTCCTTAGGGGGACGGAAACAAAGCTGCCTCAAGCCCTATTCATATTTCACGGTGCTGTACTACTAATGTAGACCATAGGTTACATTGAGATGTTAACCTTCTCCCACTTACCATTTTAGAATAAATATGTTTATTAAAACTTATTAATTAATTCTAAATTAATTACTAGTTTATTAATAGCCCTTTGAATGTAATTAATTACAAAATACATTTAATTATAAAATAGCATGTTTCTACAATTAATGTGATCTAGATAATTACCCATTACATTCATCTCACTTTACTAAAACACTTTTTAAATAAAGTGAGTTATCTTAAAAGCCTATAAAAACTATTGCCTTTATTATGGTGCGATTTACCAAGTTTGAACTAATTTAAGACTTAGTAGTTTACATGCAATTGATTTCTCCAAAACAATTCATATAAACATTTAGGACAATTCTAGATAATCATGTTTCTAAAAGATGCACGATTAATCAAAACTTTGTGGGGTTTCATGAATGACATGTAATTGACTAATGTATGATCATGTTATCAATCAATCACTAATTAGCACTTATTTGAATAAATACAATAAATAAATAAATAAACAATAAATGATTAACTGAGTATTATTGGACATTTCTAAATTTACAACCCTTTGAAAAATAGAAATCAAAATTATAAAATGTCCTTTAGTTGTTTGCAAGACTCCAAGATTGCTTCTCTTCTCTTATTGGCCCATCTTTATAATTCTTAGTATTGATGATGTTTTTCATCAACCAAAATTAAATAATGGCAATTAAGCACTTAAGAATAATAAGAAAGAAAAGAAAATGATCATATTTTTTACGTGGTTCATTAGTTAAATCTACCTAGTCCACGAGTCACTTTTATTGATATAGTCTGCATTAAAGCTTGAAAGCAATTTCACAGAATTTGAGTACATTATTTTTTCGTGACACTAAATGACTATCATCCAGGCTATTTATAGAGTTGGTTTTCAAAATATCGCTTCCCTTAATTTTAGGGAAGTTACATAATATCTAATTTAAATTCAAACTACCAAAGAATTAATAAAAATACAATTTGATATTTAAAATATCAAATATTCCTTAAAAACAGGAATTTTAGTATACGACTATAAAAATCTCCACAAATATAGGGAATTGTAACAGCCTATTTGCTAATCTAGCACACTTTCAATCTTGCACAATGATTTGAGGTGTCTGTAACATGATTATCCACCTCCTTCTAGATCAGGCTTTCAAGACTAATCTTTACAGTGAACCCTCTCCTTCGAGCTCACCTCACATGTTCGAACCATGCCACTGACGTGGCACTTACGTGTGTGATCACTAAAGTATGTGATTATGCTACTTATTTTATATACTTGATCTCCACTTTCACGAGTTTACATTTCGAGGTTGATAACTCTATCTCAAAATTTGGGGTGAAACATTTTGCCCCGTCAAAAATATATTGTTAAGCTTAACGACAAAGAATTTTGAACTTCATTTTTGCGAAACATGCCCACCTACCACACTCAAGTAGGTATATGTGTCGACATGTGAATGGATGTAAGAGTACTCTAGGAACATTCTTCTACCTCTGTCTTTTCACTTGCCACCATTTTGCTGCCAATTTTCAAGATTAATCAAAGTCCCTTGGATCACAAATTAATATATTTTAAAGGCACAATGATGAGTGTGGACTTTATGCACTCATTTATTTTCTTTTGTCCTTAAAATAGTTTGTTTCCCTTAACTTTTTGTTTGGATTTGATGAGTTTCCCTTGAGTGTGTAGGAATTGAATAAATGGGAGTCTTATGCATTATTTTGGGTGTGCAAGTCAATGAAGGAAGCGTTACATCACTTTCAAAGAGGCAATAAATCACCAAAATACAAAATAAACGTACCTGGGAAAAGCCCAGGCGATACGTCACCTGTCATATGGCGATACATCGCTTGCCATAGGTGATACATCGTCTATTGACCTGCGATGCATCGCCTGTTGCACTACAAAATTTTGAAGTCGTGTTTTTTCACACTTTTTTTATTCTAAGTCGAGGTGAGGTCGGGCAAGTACATTTCTAGATGCTTGGCTAATAGCGAAAATATTATGTGCAAGTATACACAATAGATTCAAGTAATAAAATAGTAAGTAAAGTTTCGTTCCCACAAGGACTGTCAACCAATTACCAATAATTGCTTTTAAATTTCTAGTTGGCTATAAAAAATAGAGTGATTTTTAAACTAAGACTTAAAATTGAAATAAACTTTGCAATAATAAAAATTGATTCAAGAATTTAAAAACCTAGGGTATTAACTTCATCAACTTTTCAACTTGTTCTTCTTACTAATCAGCGCATATAATTCTTCAATTTCTATTCTAGTAGCGGGTTAACTAAAACAATCCTAATTCTTTTTCAAGATAAAAATATCTCAATCTATATGCAAACTTTCTACATATCTGTGATAAGATCTCAACCTATGCAAGCACTACAAAAACCCTATACGTACTATCGTCGTATACACAATTTATGTCTATTTGATTATAGAATATTCAACTCTTCCCTCTCGGATCTCGAATCAAAATCATAAATCATGTAAATAGTGATCAATTATCCACACGCATTAAGCACAGATCATATAGATAAACAATAGAAGAAGAAATTATATAAACTTCATAGAAAATTAACAAATATCCAAGTGACTACATTAAACCCTAGAGAAAAATATTTAGTTCATGACAAATGTAGCTAACACCATAAAAATAAATGTTATCATCTTTAATATCCAAAACTTGAAAAAGAAATTAAAGAAGAAAAATGTACAAAATATGCTTAGCCGTCAAGATTTCTCTGAAAATTTGTAATTAAAATCCCTAATCAATACCTAATCTCTAATGTTTGAAACCTAAATAGTAATTTTTTTCACTTCAGGGAGGCACGCTGTGACCTTTGCATTTCCATGCCGCAACCTGTGTGAATACCTAGTTTTTCTTTACTCTCTGCCACTCATCATGTCACGGCCCTAAAGAGCATGCCATGACATTAATTCATGCCAAATTTGAGTAGTTTTTTACTTTGCTAGAGTCGTGACCCTTAAGCCCATGTCGCGACTCTAATTCTATTTTTTCCAAAATTTGACCATTTTAAGTCCGTCCTTCATCAAAACTTCTTCTAACTCCTCCTTGATTCCAATTTGACTCGAACAACCACCAAAAGCTCAATTTTCCCACCATTTATTATTCTTTTAGCGTTTTCCTCACAATTTATAGCATTGTCCTACAATAAAGACAAATACAAGCGCAATCTTGCACAAAACAAACAAAAAGACCCAAGATTACCACAAAAACACATCCGAAAACAATACTAAAATGGAGCTATCAAACTCCCCAAACTTACTCTTTGTTTGCCCTCGAACAAAGAACACAAACTCACATGACAAAACTCAGAACCTAAACAACCAACACAATCGAATCAAGCCGACAACAATAATTCACGCCTATGGCTACGGTGACTAACACACTTATATAATCTTTAGGAAAATCAACTTATTATTCAGAATTTGAGTCAAAACATTCTACCAATTCACTTAAGTCCAAACAAAAATAAAAGCTCTCAAAATTATAATTAATAAATAAAATGCATACGAATCAATTCATGTTCACCAAATTTTTTTCATTACAATCAATTAATATCATTATTCCATAAGCTTGCTATACTTACTAATCTCCACTAATGTAGAAAACACATGCTCAAAAATTAATAGGACTTTCACAGCTTATAATTGAAGGGCTTAGGTAAAGGTAGATGAAAAAGTCATTTAGGCTCAAAATGTACCATAAGCACTCAACCAAACAATTTAACCTTTATCCACTCACAAACCCAAAAACCAATCCCAAATTTTCCAATATGTATTATTTTGAGAGAGAATTCATAAACTGATGTTTTTTCTTTTTTTCTTTTATTTCATTTTTTTTTCTAATGATACTACACTCTCCCAAACTTATTTCTTTGTATTTTCAATTGGAGTGTAGTTCATATTCAATATACTTTTTCTTTCTTCTCTCTCAATTTTTCTTCTTCTATCGACACAAATTTCCAAATTCAAATCCCATTACAAACCATCCCCCAATCACTTTTCATATGCTCCTGGTATATCAAATGGGAAGGAAAAATAACAAAGTTTCCAATAAACTCAAAATAAGTGTGAAACAAAAAGAATCAAATTAGGCTCAAAATTGGGTAACTATGGATTTAATAAATCAAGGTTGCCTTGAAATGCTCAAACGTTCCAAAGAATTGCCTAAATCATTTTCCTAAGCATGCATAATCTAGGATTTCGTCTCAAATAGCAAACAAACAGGTTATATGATAACAACATTTTCATAATAAGTTTTTTTTATGTCAACATTTAGCAAGCATACAAATTGTTCAATTACACAAAATTTATTAAAAATCATGATTAAACTCTCAATTATTTAAGTAGACAATGTAAAAATGGTAAGAAATATTCAACCAAGCACACAGATTTTTATGGCTTCACTCCCATTCAATTTATACAAAACATCATTCAATCATATTATCATTGGCTAATCATTGTCAACTTGATTCAACTAACATTCTAAACAACCTAGACAAAACATAACAAACACAACACAACACGACTAACAAAATAACATAATATATACAAAACTATAAATCCCTTCCCCCAAACTTAGCTAAACATTGTCTCCAATGTTTAAATGAAAGCTAAAGAAAAGAAACTTCCCTAACACCTCATACTGCTTAACATAATACGGATTGAGATGGTGAATCGAAAATGGGGAAAGAAAAATTATGGTTGGGCCCGAAGTAGCGCTGCAACAAAATTAGTCTCACATTTAATATTATGTGCAGGTATACACAATCGATTTAAGTAATAAAATAGTAAGTAAAATATCGTTTCGACAAGGACTATCAACCAATTAGCAATAATTGCTTTTAAATTTCTATTTGGCTGTCGAAAATAAAGTGATTTTTAAACTAAAACTTAGAATTGAAATAAACTTTGCAAGAATAAAGATTGATTCAAGAATTTAAAAACCTCGGGTATTAACTTCGTCAAATTTTCAACTTGTTAATCTTACTAATCAACGCATACAATCCTTCAATTTCTACCCTAATAGCGGGTTAACTAAAACAATCGTAATTCTTTTTCAAGATAAAAAGATCTCAACCTATATGCAAACTTTCTACATATCTATGATAAGTTTAACATATAGCAGGCATGAAGCATAAAAACCATAAATGCTACACAAACCCTCTAGGTACTATCGTCCTATATGCAATTTATGTCTATATGATTATAGAATATTCAACTCTCCCCTCTCGGATCTCGAATCAAAATCATAAATCATGTAAATAGTGATCAATTATCCACACACATTAAGTATAAATCACATAGATAAAGGATAGAAGAAGAAGAAATTATATAAATTTCATAGAAAATTAACAAATATCCAAGTGACTACATTAAACCCTAGAGAAAAATATTTAGTTCATGACAAACGTAGCTAACACCATAAAAATAAATTTTATCATCTTTAATATCCAAAACATGAAGAAGAAATTAAAGAAGAAAAATGCAGAAAATATGCTTAGTCGTCAAGAACTCTCTGAAAATCCGTAATTAAATACCCTAATCAATACCTAATATCTAATGTTTTAAACCTAAATAGTAATTTTTTTTCTCTTTAGGGAGGCGTGCCGTGGCCCTTGTATTTTCATGCCGTGGCCTGTGTGAAAACCCAGTTTTTCTTTGGTCTCTGCCACGCATCATGTCGTAGCCCTAAAGATCATGCCGCAACATTAATTCATGCCAGATTTGACTAGTTTCTAACTTTCCTAGAGTCGCGGCCCTTAAGCCCATGCCGCGACTCTAATTCTATATTTCCCAAAACTTGAACATTTTAAGTCTGTACTTCATCAAAACTTCTTCTAACTCCTCCTTGATGCCTATTTGATCCGAAGAACCACCAAAAGCTCCATTTTCCACCATTTCTTCTTCCTTTTGCGTTGTGCTCATAATTCATAGCACCAACCTACAACAAAGACAAACACAGCGTAATCTTGCACAAAAAACAAAAAACAAAAAGACTCAAGATTACCACCAAAACACATCCTAAAACAACACTAAAATGGAGTTATCGTAGGCCATAACCAAAACACATATAGAAATAAAGAAAAACACATTTGGAAGGCAGGAGACTCATTGTGGAAGATCTAAGAAGTGAATCAAAACCATATCAACGGAGTTCTTTAGTTGTTCTTATTTCTTCTTTATTTCTTTGATTTTTACGGATAATTACAATATGTTTGATAATATAAACCACATTATGTGTGGCTAGTTTTCTTGTTTGTTAGGGTGTAGATGGATCTCTTGATATTATTTTATTTCTATGATTTAATGCAAAGTTTAATTTTATCCAATATTGTTCTTTTGTTCTACTTTGAATCATTATTGCTATAATTATGATTTATATATTTTTTTGTAGTATATTATTATAATTAGGTTTGTATTTAGATTGTGAGAATTATTACTCCAGAGGGAAACATTTAAACAATCCGAAAGTAGGTAGAACAACTTAGGTTGTATGAGATCGAGACATAAGCATGAATCTAGGTAGCTGAAATAGTTTTAGATTGTGAAATCCAGAGGTGGAATATTTAGAATTGTTTCTAGAGTGGAACTTAATGAAGGTAGGGATAAATGGTCATATAGAGATATAGACCAATTGTCACTTACACATTCTTTATGCGACACTCGAGAGAGGGTATAGAGATAAAATAATGCTCTAGGTTCTTGAGAATATTGAATTGAATTAGGCACATTAATTATTAGGATTAGAATTGTTAGAGAGTGAAGTTGAAACCTTAACTATTGTTCTTATGTGGAGCTTTTTCGTTTAATTATTCGTTCTTCAAAATTCATATTTATTGTTAATATTTTGAAATTGATTGCTTCGATAATGTTAGGATTTAGTATTCGCTGTATTTAATTAATTTTAATCCTTGTGGGATGATATCAGTCTCTTAACCACTTTATTACTTGTTCGACTTGTGCACTTGCAAGCATATCTATTATTTCTTGCAACAAGTTTTTTGCACCATTGTCGGGGATTAAAAAAAAGTTAAAATAGAATTAATATAGCGAAGAAAATATCGAATTTTAATCTAAGTATTTAATTTTATTTGTTTACTAACTTTGGTTTCTAGATTTTTGTGGTTAAAGGTGTATGCGCAAAGCTTGTCATTCAAATCTCCTACCATTAGACCCTAAAATTGAAAGAACTTTATCATCTATTAGGAGTGAGCGACGAGCTAGATCATGAAAAATTTAGGACCACGTTAACAACAACAAGGAGCAAGTTAACAATAATAATACTCCTGTGAATGCACCAGCAAACTGGACCTTGAGAGACTATTTTAGGCCAATTGTGAATGAAAATTAATCATGCATTCAAAGGAAACAAGTGAATGTCAACAATTTTGAGATTAAGTCAACTTTGGTCAACATGGTGCAACAAAATAAATATTCTAGTCAAGCTCATTAAGACCCCAATATTAACTTGGCAACTTTCTTGGAGATATGTGACATGTTCAAGATTAATGGGGTCACGACATATATTATTCAGTTGAAGCTCTTTTCATTTTTGTTGAGGGACAGAGCCCGAGCTTGGTTTCAATATATACCCCCAGGGAATGTGACTACTTGGGAGTAAATCAAGCAGAAATTACTCACTAATTTTTTCCCACCATCTACGACTTCAAAATTAAGGGGTGAGAGTACTCAATTTAGACTAATAGAGTCCAAGCAATTATATGAGGCATATGATAGATTTAAGGAGATGCTTAGAAAATTTCCTCAACATGGCATAATGGATTGGTTTTAGGTCCAACTATTCTATAATGGGCTCAATGGTCCCAACAAGATCACATATTGACGTCACATCGGGTGAAACAATTTTATCAAAGATACTAGCGGAAGCATTACTCATGTTTGAGGATATGGCCATGAATAGTTATCAATGGAAAAGTGAGAGATTGGTGGTTAAGAAGGTAGGTGGAATTTTTGAAGTAGATTAAATAACGCCACTTATGGCGCAGATGTCTGCTCAAGCTTCTAGTTCGAATAGGTTGGTGGATGAGCAAGGCCAATATGAAAATCGAAACTAAAATTTTTGGCCCAACAACAACTTGCCTACTTATTACCATCTTGGCCTTTGCAATCATGAAATCTTTTCCTATGCCAACAACATGAACGTTCTTCAACCACTACAAGAGCTAACTAGACAAATGGGGGAAAAGCCTTTGTAGTCAATTGAAGAGTTACTGAATACTTACATAGTGGACTCTAAGGCAAGGCTAGATCAAAATCATACTCGCCTCAACAATATTGAAACACATTGCACTAATATGGGGGCAATGATAAAGACATTTGAACCACAAGTGGGTCAATTGGCCAATACTATGAAGAATCAATTGTCAAGAATTTTTCCTTGTGACATTGAGAAGAATCCAAAAGAGTGTAATGTCATTACTTTGAGGAATGGTAAAGAATTGGAAGCTTCTATTGTTGAAAAGGAAAAGGTGGAGGAAATCCCCAAGAAGTGTGAGCCATTGGTTGTTAGGTCAGGTTCAATTACTTTTCCAAATAATCCACCCAAGATTACTACTCCATTACCATTCCCTCAACGATTCCATAAGAAGGATATTGATGAGCAATTCGAGAAAATCGAAATATTTTCAAGAAAATCCATATCAACATTCCCTTTGTAGATGCTCCTTAACAATTTCCTAACTATGCTAAGTTTATGAAGGAGGTGATATCTAAGAAGCGTAAGTTAGAGGATTTTGAGACGGTGGAGCTAATGGAAGAGTGTAGTGCCATTATCAAGAGACCACTACCGGAAAAGTTGGAGGATCTGAGGAGTTTTACTATTCCATGTGTAATGGGTGAGCTACGTATTGAGAAGTCCTTGTATGATTTGGGTGCTAGTATCAATCTCATGCCTCTCTCTATCTTTCGGAAGCTCAATCTTGGAGAGGTCACACCAACTACTATTTCCTTACAATTGGCGAATTGTTCTTTAACATATCCTAGAGGTGTCATTGAGAATCTATTAGTGAAGGTTGATGGATTCATTTTTCCTGTTGAATTTGTTGTGCTTGACATGGAGGAAGACCAAGAAATTCCCATAATATTGGGAATACCTTTTCTTGCAATCGGAAAAACTTTGATTGATGTCCATGATGGTAACTTGAAATGGTGAAGAAGTAAAGTTCAATATTAGCAACGCTATGAAGTTTCCCATGGAGTTAGCAAATTGTAAGAGAGTGGATGTAGTTACTCCATGTTTGAGAGACTTTTTCAAGAACATGTTTCATAATGACCCTTTAGAATTATGTTTGACAACGCCAATTTCTAAAGAGGACCTTGGGATGGGTTTGGGCATGAATGATGTGGAAGTGGTTGATAGTGTTTTTGCTTTAGAGGCATTAACGGTGAAAAATGAGGAACAAAAGAAGGAAGAAATCTATAAGGCCCCAACTGTTGATAATAGCTCAAAGAAAAATAATACTAGTTATGGGCTTGTTTTGAAGCTCATCTTTACTATGCATTTTTGGGAAATGAATCTACCAAACCCATAATTATATCAGCATCATTGAATGAGGAAGATGAAAGGAAGTTGTTAGAGACTTTAAAGAGGTATTCATCTGCCTTTGTTTGGTCACTTTTAGATATTAAAGGCATTAGTCTCGTTATTTGCATGCACATGATTCTTATGGAAGATTCTTATAAGCCTTCTATTGAACATCAACTATAGTTTAATCCAGCTATGAAGTAAGTTGTGAGAGCAGAAGTTTTGAAGCTATTGAATGCTAGAGTTATTTATGCCATTTCAGATAGTTCTTGGGTGAGTCCGGTTCAAGTGGTGCCAAAAAAATGTGGGATGACTGTGGTTACCAATGAAAAGAATGAGTTAATTCCAACTTGTACTATGATGGGGGTGGAGAGTATGTATTGATTATAGGAAGCTTAAAAAGGCAACTCGAAAATATCATTTTCCCTTGCCTTTCATCGACCAAATGTTAGATCGCTTGGCGGGCCATGATTTCTATTGCTTCCTTAATGGTTATTCGAGATATAATCAAATCGTTAGTGCTCTATATGATCAAGAGAAGATCACCTTTACTTGTCTATATGGTACATTCACCTTTTAGAGGATGCCATTTGGTTTGTGTAATGCACCAGCCACTTTTCAAAGGTGCATGATGGCCATTTTTGCTGACTTAGTGGAGAATATAATGGAGGTATTTATGGATGATTTTTCAGTTTTTGGTTCAATGTTTGACTCTTGTTTGTGCAACCTTGGAATAGTTCTTAAAAGATGTGTGGAGACCAATCTTGTTCTTAATTGGGAGAAGCGCCACTTCATTGTTAAGGAGGGGGTTATACTTGGGCACCAAGTTTCTTCTTTGGGCTTTGAGGTGGATAAAGCACAACTATTGAGAACTTACCACCACCAACCAATGTGAAGGGAATTCATAGTTTTCTAGGCATGTTGGATTCTATAGGTGATTTATGAAAGACTTCTCTAAAGTTACTAAGCCACTATGCAAGTTATTGGAGAAGGATGAACCTTTTCTTTTTGATGAGTCATGCCTTAAAGCTTTCAACATCCTTAAAGAGAAACTTATAGCAGCTCATGTTCTTATTGTGCTCGATTGGAGTGAGCCATCTGAGATAATGTGTGATGTAAGTGGCTATGCGATTCAAGTAGTTCTTTGACAGCGAAGAGACAAGATTAGAGATATTTATTATTCAAGTTGTACTTTGAATGAAGCTCAAGAGAATTATACAACTACCGAGAAGGAGATGTTAGCGGTGGTCTTTTTTTGTGGCATGTTTCGCCCTTATATTATTGGATCTAAGGTGATAATCTATACATATCATGTGGCTATTCGTTACTTGTTTGACAAAAAAGATGCTAAACCTCACTTGATTTCAATTGATTTATTGCTCCAATAAATCTATTTGGAGATTCGAGATAAGCGAGGAAGTGAGCATGTAGTAGCTAATCATTTATCTCGTCTTGAGTGGGTAAATAGTACCTCAATTTTGGAAGCCTTTCGGGATGAGAAACTATTTACGGTGGCAACTAAAATCAATTGGTATGCTGATTTTGTTAATTATTTAGCATGAAAGGTTTTGCCATCGCGTCTATCTTCTCAATAGAAGAAGAAATTCTTACATGATTTCAAGCATTATATTTGGGATGATCCTATTCTTTTCAAGCAATGTGCTAACCTTGTCATAAGAAGATGTGTGCCAGAAGAGGAAGTAAGTGATATTTTGTTCCACTACCATTCTTCTTCAGTGGGTGGACATTTTGGAGGAGTTAGGACTGCTGCAAAGGTCCTTGAAAGTGGGATTTATTGGCCTACTTTACACCATGATTTTCATGATTATTTGAAAAGTTGTGATTGGTGTCAAAGAGTGGGAAATATCTGTAGAAGACATGAATTACCTCTCACCAACATCTTGTAAGTGGAAATATTCAATGTGTGAGGTATAGATTTCATAGGACCATTCCCACCTTCTTTCGGTAATTAATACATTCTCTTAGCAGTTGATTATGTTAGTAAATGGGTAATAGTTGCTGCAACAACTACTAATGATGCTCGGGTGGTTATTAAATTTATTCAAAAGAACATTTTTCCCGTTTTGGTACACCTAGAGAGATACTTAGTGATGAAGGTACCTATTTTGCTAATAAGGTTTTTGATGCTCTTATGGGAAAGTACGGAGTAAGACATAAGATGACCCTTGCTTACCATCCTCAATCTAATGGTCAAACGGAGATATATAATCGGGAAATCAAGCTTATTTTGGGGAAAACGGTGCAATCAAATTGATAGGATTGGTCTAACAAGCTTGATGACTCTTTTTGGGCATATAAGATGGCTTTCAAGACACCTATCGACATGTCTCCTTAATAGTTAGTGTTTGATGAGTTTTTTCGTCTAACGTTTGAGATTGAGCACCATGCACAATGGGCCATTAAAAAGCTCAATCTAGACTTGAAAGCTTTGTTAGAGAAAAGTCTTCATAAACTTAATGAGTTAGAAGATATTCATCATGAATCTTATGAGAATGCGAGGATTTATAAGGAGCAAACGAAAAAGTGGCATGATAAGCAAATTTGTCACAGAGTGTTTATACCGAGGGAGAAGGTTCTTTTATTCTATTCTCGTCTTAAATTTTTTTCCGGTACATTAAAGTCTCGTTGGTTGAGACCATTCAAAGTTATCCAAGCTTTTCCATTTGGAGCCTGATTTTAAAGTCTATGGCCAACAGTTTACGCATTATTTTGGAGGTGAGGTGGAGCAAATGGAGGGCATTAAGGTCGTTGATGACTAGTTACGGAATCAAGGTACAAGGTCTAGCTAGAGAGTTTAAATTAAGTGCTTAATTGGAGAGAACCCATTCTTTTATTTATTTTTATAAAATTTTTGTTCTGGGATTCATTTTAATTTTACATTTAATTTAGTAAAAAAAGAAGGTGAGGCGATGCATAACCTTTCTAGTGGTGATACATCGCTAATCTGGGCATTTTAGGCATTTTTTGCAGAGAGCCCGACAATGCATCGCCTATCCTAGGGGAAGCATCACTAGAGCTATTTATCGTGGGGCCCTAGAAATCGCACCACGTGATGTGTCTCCTGGTGAGTGGCAACACATCACCACTGTTACAAAAAAATGAAAAATGAAAAAATCTAAAAAACTTTGGGTCACGTTCTTTTAGTGTTAGGTGGTTAGTTTTATTTATTTGTACTTTTGTTAATTATTTTTACCATTCCCTACTCTTTCTTCTCTTCTATTCTTCTACACCATCATCATCTTTTAAGTCACATTCTCATCACATTCATCTTTTCTTGCATTGTTTCTTTTTATCATTCATTGTCTAATATCCATCTCTCATGTTTTTGTCAAGCCAAGTTAGAGAAAGCAAGAGTTCCCATTCTTTAATCTCAAGTAAGGCTATTTCTTCTCTTATGGTTGGAATCTTTGATTTATTTTGTTGATTATTTGAGGTTTGGACTATTTTGCTTGATGATATGAAAAATTGGGAGAGATTTAATGTTTATTGAGGTGTTGGAAGAGTGTGGTTACCTACCAAGTGTTTGATAAAATGCTCCAACAAAAATTTCCATTGAATTTGAAGATTTACTTGATTTTTGTGGGTGAGTTTGCTTTGTTCTTGGTTGGAGATACATTAGCATGTTTGGGGGGGATTGAGTTTGGTAATTATTCATTGAGATAGTTCATAAGAGGTGTTGGTATTTTTAATTGACTGGTGGTTTTCATTGATGTTTGAGTGAGAGTGTGGTATTTTGCTAGAGACAGTTTGGGTTCTAGAGCGATTGGTGCTATTGAGAGTGGTTGTGGGTGAATTTAATTGTTGCTTATGGGACTTAAAAAGAAGGGAACTAAGGCTTCTACCTAGGCCTAATTTATAGTACAACATTCTTTTGTGAAAGATGAAGCGAAGGCTAAATATAAGTACTGTAATGATCAAAATAAGAAAATTTATTATGGAATCTTCTTTTCAGCCATCATTGTCGCCGATTTTTTCGAAACTAGAAATATGTTATAAAATAAGAGCTGGAAAGAAAGGATAAAAGATGAACAATCATAGTTTTTACGTGGTTGGGGCGTTAATGAGCCTTAGTCCATGAGTCACTAGTATTATGCTTTAGAGAGTTTCGACAATGGAGTTTTTCTACAAGTTCAGCAGAGTTTTTGTTTACAAGAGAAATTTTGGGATCCCCGCTACAGTGCACGACTGACCCTATTTATAGGCAGTCAAGTAGCTTGGGCCGGACTAATCCGGGCCCAATAAGGATGTAATGACAATTTGCTCACTAACGGAGCCATAATACAAAGAATGTAACGTAATTAGATGTTGTTAATCTTGGCCCATTGGGCAGGCTTAGGAGTGGTCGAGCCTTACAACTTCCATTTTTTCATTAGTACGGACTGATCCCCGTGGGCTACTAAGGGGATCCTGGGGACATGATCTTTCAAAGTAGTGGAAGTACTGTTTCCTATGAATAGTGTACATTCCGTGTGTACCCCATTCTAAAGTTTAGTTAGGGAGACCAACCTCTAGATTTCTCGTGGACACGTCAGCGTCAGGGAAGACTAGGCTTCTACAATCCGGACGTAGGGTCCGAGTTCGTTTACAAACATACAGGATCGTTTACCTAAGTCCTTGTTCGTTTACCAGGATCCAGGTCCATTTACCAAGATGGATACCTTGTGGACGATACCTTCTCTTGGATCCCACTTGATGGGATCAGTTTCTAGGATTGAGACATCGACAATCATCATTTGATATATCAGAGAATGTAGGTTGAGAGTGGTCAAGGAGACAATATGGGCCTGCACCTTTGTTATGGCCCCCTCACTGTGCTTATGCTACTTGCCCATCATCGAGCTCAGTATGGTCTGGGCTGTCAGGGTTTCTTGATTTGTTGTTCACTGGGCCCAGGTTGGGCCTGGACCACTTCTGAGAGCCCATGAACCCGTTTGGCCCTGCCACTTGTGAAAGGTGGAAAATATGGATAACATTTACCCCCCCCCCCCCAAGTCTTCATCCGTGTTTGCATGGTGGAGACTTGCGTTCATTCTCTCTGGTCAATCACAAATATCCTGGTTCATTTACTTGAGTCCCGGTTTGTTTACCAAGACCCGGTTCATTTACTTGGGGGTCAATTGGGCGATATCCATCCTTTCAGATTCCAACATCCTAGACACGTGTTTCCAAGTCGATAGTGCATCTATACCACTCGCGCCTTACAAAATTTGGAGAGAATCTTTGATTACCTAGGCGATTAATGGGTTTCAGCACACGTCTCAAAGTGTCCCATCTGTACGAAAAAGGTTCTTTCGGTACTAGAGTGGGCTGTTTAATGCTTCTAAACTATCTGGAGCTGTTGGATGGGGATAGTTTTGGGATTTTCAATGTGGACTGTTGAGCGGATTATGGATTGACGAATCCATGATTTAGTACACGATTTGGTCAATTAATGCCCTTGCATCGCACGGGACCGTCGGATGGGGATAATCTGGGGATCTTATTTGTGGACTATTAAATTGAATAGTGGAGTTTTATCCTATAAATACATCGATAGGACCAATTCTACATTTTACACATCCCAATTTCTCAATCTAGAGAGCAGAGAGCTAGAGCTTCGTATGTCCGAAATTGTAGATGAGATTCTCCGACGATTAACATTTCTTCATGTTCATTTGTTTCCGACGAAGCCTTTTTCCACTAAAAAAGTAGACGATTCTATCCCGGTCCATCTGGTTTAAGATCGAACTCCTACCGATGAATCCCAACTCCAATATCCCACAGTAAGTTTTTTAGTAATTTTTATATTCTTTTTGGTCATTTTTATTGTCGTCTTACTTCCATAACCGTAGAACTGTTAGGGTTATGACCATCATGTAGGGTGGTTCTGAGTAGTGGTAGTGGTAGAGTTTAATAGTAGCGTTTTTAGATGACACCTCATACCATAGGTAGTTTGACTGGTGAAGCGGGCTTGATTTTCCCTGACCACTGAACTCGGACGCGTCAAAGTTGTTTGGGAAAATTAGTTTATTAGAGATTACCCTTGGCCTTTATTTCCTGACTTATGTTCTTGGGATCTCTATCGGTCCCAGATCTAAGTCCGGAAGGGACCTGTCCAAGCAATTTTAGGAGAATCCACGCACCTAACCATTTTTCTTCGGTTTCAGTGCTAACGGCTTGGTTCTTGGTTTTCTTGTTGCTACCAGGTCTTTGATCATGGGTCGTGGCATTACTTTGTATGCGGAAGATTTTGTCCAAGTAGGCCCCGTAGTCCTGGAGGGGACCAAACTTCCCACTGGCAACACGTGGGAAATGGACGGGGAAAAGAACGAGTTCTGGAACTACCAGATGCTGAATGAGCTGGAGAAGGCCCTTGGACTAGAGTCGACTCCAAGTCTCTTTTACAATAGACTGGCCTGGAAAGAAGAGAAAGCTCATACCGGAGTGGTCATGTTCGGGGCCTCGAGCATAGGCCATTTCAGTATGGGATCTACTCTCCCACTCGACGACTATTTTGCGCAGTTCCTCAAGTTCGTGGGGATCGTGCCTTTTCAGCTTCTACCCCAAGCGTACAAGTTATTTGCGGTCTGGTCTATATTTTGCGCTTCAAAGGAGATCACGACACCTACCCCCACGGAGGTGCTGTACTTTTACAAGATGGAGCTGCAACTTAACGCTAAGGACAAGACATGGGACGAGTTCAATAGGCTAAAGGCCTGTGGCATTAGTCTGGCTCCATTCAGCATGTGGAAACATCCCCTGGATGTCAGACATTATTTGTTAATGACATCTGGGTTCCTCCTCGAGAAGAACCCCACCCTGGTGCTAGACTTTTAACGCGTGGGTAAGTCATCCTTCTTCATTTTTCATCTAACCCTTTATTTAGTTTATTAGAAACTTACGTTCTTGTGAACAGGATCATACACTCAAACTCATCTCAGTAAATCGATCTTGGATTGAAAGAAGTATTATGCCACTCTTAGTGCCGATGAGCTGGATGTGGGGGGCTTCGTGACCACAGAGAACCTTCGGTTGGTCAAGCTAATTGCTGGCCACCAGTCACTAGATGCCCCTAGCTTCTGGGGGCTACAATGCGATAGGGATCCTACCTTGAGAGAGGAGCTAGCCCTTATTCACATTGAGGCGGTGGAGGCCGCGGTCAAGGTGGACGGGGAGAAGAAGAGAAAAGAACAGGCAGCTCATGCAGAGAAGGTTGTGTCTAAGGGGCTGGATGCCTTTCTCAAGTGGAGGCAACCCAACACTGGGGCTCCCGGGGTTAGCATTTTGGGGCTAGGTAAAACGCTTCCAGTTTTAACTTACGCCCGTCATATTGAGGGGTTAGTTAGGAATAGGAAAAAGTTCAGGGATTTTTTTACTGGGATTATTAGCAAGGTGGGGCTTCCTTGCCCCATTGCTGTAGACATGCTAACCCTCATGTACTCATCCTGGTTCCTTCAATATGGTAGCTTTTTGGACCCGGAAGACATAGGGGATCAAATTCATTTTTTCGCACTATGAGAGTTGAGTCATGCCCATTCCATGGATGAAGGTTTGTCCAGGAGGACTTTAGACTTAAATGTTTCCATTATTTTTTTCTGTCAACCCCATTCCTTTACATTACTGATCAATTTTCTTTTTCTTTCCATCTCAGGTGACCCAGACATGTCTAACCCAATGGCTAAGATGAAAGAGATGATCGACTAGAGTTGCTGCAGCAAAGGCTTCAGCAAAGAAGGCTACCAAGGTTCTGGCGAAGAAGAATATTATCGAGCTGATCCTTGGGGACTCACAACTAGACCTGGATATTCTGGGGGAGTTTAACCTGCTGTGGTTGTCTCTACAGCACCGATAGAGCAGCGTCCAATCCAGCTTGCTCCTTTCCAGGTCATTAATTTGGAGTGTGATCCTTCAAAAGAAGGCAGAGGGAGTAAGGTGAGAACGAATCTGATCACCGCAGAGTCCTTGAAGCAGGTCAAGAGGGCCAAGACCAAGGATTTCTCCCTGACCGAGGAGCATTCCTTTGGTGAAAGCCTCATCATCACGCAGGAGCTCCTAGAGGCTCTCAAGCTACCTATGAACCGACCCTTCCTAAGGAGGATGACTTAATCCTCTGGAAAGGGAGGATGAAAATGGTGTCTCGAGCTTGGGATGAAGGGCGTGATAAATGGGACGAGGTAGCCCAGGACCTGGTCATACACCGAAAGGTAAAGTTCTCCAATCGTCCAGAGGCCTTCGACTCCCCCAGCAGATTGTGGATCACCTAGCAGCTGAAATTGGGTTCTGGCCCAATCTGGGTAGGACATGGCCTCACTTGCCTCGAACTTGTTGGCCCAGGTGGGGAATACCATGTCCACCCTTCAGCTCAAGCGTTATGCCACGTTGGCTAGCAAGGATGCACTCTTTGGCTCCCAAGCCATCTGTCATCAGGCCACTGCGGTAAGTGTTGCGATATTTTTGCTATGCAAGTGCACACAGACGCAATTCGTAATAAAATGGTAAAACCAAGTATCGTCCTCAAGGACTGATTATCAATTACCAGTCAATTAATTTCTTGTTCTATTTGATGAATTTAAATTCTTGATTGTTGTAAATACAACAAAAGAAACTATAAAGTGTAGAAACAATAATTGAAAATTGAAAGGAATAACCACTAATAGAAAAACTTTTAATTTAATCATTGAAGAAACAATTAGGATATTCAATCTCATCAACTATCCTCCCTATTATTCCCTAATGCAAAGTGTGAATTCTTCTTCTTTTTACCTAATTCAATTAACAAGTTGATACAGTAGCCTATAATCATACTATGAATTATAAACTCAACCTAAGTGACAATTTCCTATATTTCTATGGTAAATTGAACCACAAAGGTAGCATTAATCTCGACAAATTAATAACAGTTACACAATTAATTCAGATACTTTCGTTCTAAATTAGAATTATGTCCAATATAACCACAACAGATTTAAATCTCACTTCTCAGATTTTGACTTAAAAACATATGTATATGACTATAGATGGCCAATCAATAATCAATCTATAAGAACAGGTTATATGGAATTGAAGAAGATTGAAGAAGAAGAAAATTGAAATTGCATTAGTTCATAACAGGGATTCAAGTGATTCAATTAAACATCCTAAACAGAAAATTAGTTCATAATCATAATGCTAATCACAACAAAAATTAAAGATAACATCAGGAAGAAGAAGAAAAACATGTAAAAAAATACTCTAAGCCTGAGCCTTCAAAACCAGAACTTCTCCCTCGTCCGTACGTCTCGTTTCTCTTCTCTTTTTTCGCCATATTAAAACCTAGGACTTCAAATTTTAAAGAGGCGGGCCGCGGCTCTACATACACTATGCCGCGGCCCGTGTCCAATTTCCTGGGCAAAAGGTCCTCTTCATGCCGCGGCATTAGTCAGCCATGCCGCGGGCCGCGTCGACGAGTTCTGGGCAAAATGCCCATCTATGCCTCGGCCCTCTCTAGCCATGCCGCGACCCGAGGATTTCCTTAAAAACATTGGTTCTGTTTCCCACCTAGTCGCGGCTCCACTTTGCTCATGCCATGGCTCTTAAGGGATTTCTCAATTCTTCAAGTTTTCAACCCAAAAATTCACCAACACTTCCAAATTATGTTGAGAACCATTCTTTCTCGAAATATGATGAAAAACTTGGTTATTTCTTCTCTTTCTTTGACATTTTCTTCCACGTGCTCAATTCTTCCTGATATTCACAAAGACAGACAAACAAAGCATAAATCCGCACTAAATGAAAGAAAAACGAAATAAAAGACTACTAAAAACATCACCAAAACATGACAAAAACTAGACTCAACAAACTCCCCCAAACTTAACCTTTACACGCCCTCGAGTAAAGACCAAGTTAAACTAACAAAAAGAAACAAACACAAAACGAACAAGCTAAACCAACATTACCATCTACACTGCTTTGCCAAAACTCATGAAATCTCAACTGCAATATTTATAACCAGAATTTCAGCTCAATTGCCTTAAAGTCCAATTTGTAAAGTTCAATTAGGGAAATCAATAATATATCATGAAAATGACTACAACATTTGGACTCTATCATATGTGCTCAACTCATTCCAGACAATTCCACAAACCAATTCTTCAATATGCTTGCATTACTTGACCTTCTCCACTAATGTCAATAACACGTGTTTTGAAATCAAAAGGACTTTCACAGGTTATAGTGTTAGGCTTAGGCAAGGGAAAATGAAATTTGTCATTTAGGCTCAATCGTTACCATAAGCATAAAACCTTGAAACTAGCCAAATTTCTCTTCACCACACCAAAAATCACCCTTTTATACAATTAGAGGGAGAGATTACAACACTTTCATCATTTTCTTCTTTTCTTTATATATCACCTTTTTTTTTTTTTTTTTCAAATCACACTCCCCCAAACTTAATATTTTCTATATATAATCAAGGAGTGTGACAAAGTGATTTTTTTTATTTTCTCAAAACTTCTCTCTCTTCTTTTTGTACAATCATACTACATTCAAATCATACCAATACCTCACTATTTTTCATTCTTCTTTCCCACAAATTAGATGCTTATGATAAAAAAGGAAAAGGAAACAAAATATTGAAGTTAGGAAATTTAGGCTCAAATAGTATAATCAAGAACAAAAACCAAGTTTAAGGCTCAAAAAGGGTAACTAAGGATAATTAAATCAAGGTTGGCTTGAAAGGCACAATCGATCCAATAAAATTGCCCAAATCACTTTTCCAAACACATGTCATCAAGGATTTCGCCTCAAAGGCCAAATAATGCAAGTTCTATCAAATTCAAATTGTCATTCCACCAACCCTAGTCAAACTCATATAATAAAATCCAAAATGTTGCATTTTCAAAACATAATAAAAATTTCCCACAAAACTTTTAAATTAAACTCTAAAACAATTGAACCAAGCACACAGTTGAATTCAATTTCCTTTTCACGAGCAAAGACAAGGCAACAACAGACACGAATGATGGTTTAACAATTACACTAAACAACATAGAAAATAACACAACAGACTAAAAACGAAACTAAACAACGCACAAAACAAAAATAAAACAAAATAAGCTCCCCCCCAAACTTAATATGCACATTGTCCCCAATGTGATAAAGAAAAGGACAAGGGAAGAGAACTTACCTGACGCCACATCAGTATGGCGGAGGAGGTGGTGGAGGCGGCCACTGGTATGGAGAGTACTGTGGCGAAGGAGTGAAGTAATTCTCATCAGCAGAGCTCATAGTCCACCTCGTTACTAAAGCATTCAACTCCTCAATGTGATCCCGCCCATACTCATTTTGTTGCACCATGAAGTCATTATAGTGCTGATTTTGCGCATGATGCGATTGGATTAAGTATTGATTTTGCTGAATAAGGTAATCCAATCGATCATGCGTGCGCTGCGTGTGCTCATCAATAGGTCCACCAATTGCCAAATTTGAAGGTGGGTTACTAGGACCTGCTGCATCTGCTTCCTCCTCCTCAGCTAGATCAATGTCCACTGGTTCATCAGCCCGGCTACGCTTGTTTTGCTGGCTAGAGGCAGGTGGCGTAAGAGAGGCCGAAGGGAATGCCGTAAACATAGTCTGATTGATTGCCCCCATTGGCCTCCGGACTAGATCGCTTGGGTAGACTGGTACCTCATAAGTGTTGCATAGGGTCGAGAGGAAAGTACCATGGGCAACACCAGCTGTAGTATTGAATCTGCTGATGTTGCGAATACTGTAGCGAATTATTCGGCCCACATCAACTTTCATTTGGGTCATGATAGCATAAACCAACAAGAAGCGCTCTCTATCAACAGAAGACAGATGAGAGGTCGGCAATAAACGTGAACTTACAAAATAAACCCATGCCTTCGCAATTGGATTGAGCTGCCACATGTACAACTCTTTGGGCTTTCCATTATGATAGTTGAGACGTGCACCTTCCACACTCAGAACTGCAGCCACAACATCATAGTCTGGCTCATCAAAATGGGCCAACTGCCAATGTTCGTCCTCTTGTGCAGACAATGTAGGGAGGTCCAGTAATTGGTTAGATGAATAAGATGTCGTAGGCACCAATTTACCCTTGACAAAATTGTTCTGTTCTGCATCAAGATATGGGAAGTTGGCAAAGAATTCATACATCTGAGAGCAGTTGGCTTGTCCCACATAGGTAGAGTCGCAAAAGAAACCCCAATTACGTCGCAATATTTCAGCTTTGATGATATCATAGGCAGGGTTTTGTACCACAGTGGCCTCATGAAGCTCAAATCCCCTTTCCCTTAACACATATCTCTTATGAATATTTTTAAACAA
The DNA here is from genome assembly GCF_963169125.1 of Humulus lupulus. Classification (NCBI taxonomy): domain Eukaryota; kingdom Viridiplantae; phylum Streptophyta; class Magnoliopsida; order Rosales; family Cannabaceae; genus Humulus; species Humulus lupulus. Next base: position 119,161,639 of record NC_084794.1, read on the forward strand.
GTCAGCTGCTTCCTTATTGACAAATAATTTCGTGTCATAATCAGCCGGGGGAGATGGTATTGGTGGTGGCTGAGTGCGGGATGAGGAGGCTTTCTTTGAGGAGGTACCTCTCGGAGGATTTCTCTTAGGGCCCATTGTGTCTTTCAAAACAAGAACAAACTAAACCCCCAAATTGGTTTTCAAGAACTTGAGTACAACTTCCCCTTGGTGTCACTCCCCCAAAACTTTCTGATTAACAAAATCAACAGCCCAACCACTAATTCCCAAAAAAGCAATTGACAAACCCCTTAAATGTCTCACAAGAAAAGCATAGGACAATCCACAATACCACAATGTAATCTATTCTCCAATCAAAAACACTAGAATAGATATGAGACACTTACTTGAATGGCACAAAACTTCTTCTTTTTGTCTCTTTGGCTGATGGAAGTCTCAAGAATTAGAGAGAAAAGGAGGTTTGAGTAGGATGGTAGATTGTGAAAGTGAAAGTGAATGAGAATATGGATAATTTAGGGCTTTTTACCCTAGATTTCGTACACGGGCCGCGGCATTGCTTTGACCATGCCGCGGCCCGCATCAATTTTTCAGCCTAGAATGCCGCGGCATCATGGTATCTATGCCGCGGCCCGCCTCGATTTTCTGGGAAAAACTGGGTTTCAATGACACGGCCCCCCTCATCCATGCCGTGGCCCGCCCCTAGACTTCAAAAATCGTGGGCCTCTAGAACCCCCAATGCCGCGGCATTATATGGCTATGTCGCGGCCCTTAAGGATTCTCCATTTTTTTTATTTTTTGAGATTTTTTTGATTTTTCACGTTTTTCACGATTCTAACAGTCCAAAAATAAACCAAAAATCCATTTTTTACAAATACAAAAGTAAAATAAATAACAAGTAAAACATAGGGTGCCTCCTACAAGTGCTGTCGTTGACGTCATTTAGCCGGACGCTGAACCCCTCTTCAGAGAGGCTTCAGAAGGAGGATAGACTTTGCTTGATCAAAACTACCACCCAGGTAGGGCTTCAATCTCTGACCATTGACTTTAAAGGTATCACCTGAGTTGCCCCGAACTTCTACAGAACCATATGGAAAAACTTGAACAACAGTGAATGGCCCTGACCATCTTGACTTCAATTTGCCAGGAAACAGTCGCAGTCTTGAATTAAAAAGAAGTATCTGCTGCCCTGGTTGGAACTCTTTCCTGATTAAGTTTTTGTCATGCCAAGCCTTTGTTCTCTCTTTATAAATCTTGGCGTTCTCATAAGCCTCATTTCTGAACTCGTCAAGTTCATTCAGTTGCAACAACCTTCGTTCACTAGCGGCACTCCAATCAAAATTCAACTTTTTCATAGCCCAGAATGCCCTATGTTCCAATTCAACTGGTAGATGACATGCTTTACCAAACACCAACCTGTAAGGAGACATGCGTAATGGTATTTTGAATGCAGTTCTGTAAGCCCAAATCGCATCATCTAATTTTTTCGACCAATTTTTTCTCGAACTGTCAACGATCTTCTCAAGGATGCTTTTGATTTCTCTGTTTGAAACTTCAGCTTGCCCATTTGATTGAGGATGGTAAGGTAAGGCTTTTCGGTGATATACTCCATAACGAGCCAGTAATGCATCAAGTTGCTTATTCACAAAGTGTTTCCCTTCATCACTAATAAGAGCTCGGGGAGTGCCAAATCTAGTAAAAATATGTTTATGAAGAAAATTAAGCACAGTTTTATCTTCATTGGCTCTTGTTGCTGTAGCCTCCACCCATTTAGATACATAATCGACTGCCAGTAGAATATATTCATTGTTGCAAGAGGGTGGAAAGGGCCCCATGAAATCGATGCCCCACACATCAAACAGTTCCACTTCAAGAATCCCCTGTAAAGGCATTTCATTTCTCCTCGAGATATTACCAGTTCGCTGACATCTATCACAAGCCTTGACAAAAACATTGGCATCCTTGAATAATGAAGGCCAATAGAAACCACTTTGTAATACCTTAGCCACCGTTCTTGATGCTCCAAAGTGCCCTCCGCATTGTTGAGTATGACAGTGATTAAGAATGGACTGCATCTCTTCTTCAGGAACACACCTTCTTATAATCTGATCAACGCAGTGCCTATAGAGAATAGGTTCCTCCCAATAGTAGTGTTTCACCTCAGAAAAGAATTTCTTTAATTGCTGCTTTGACATCTCAGGAGGCACAATCTTGGCAACCAAGAAATTCACTATGTCAGCAAACCAAGGGACAACTAAAGTCTCACTCACCCCAAACAACTGCTCATCAGGAAAGTGATCATTGATTTGCACCGCTTTCTTATTTTCAGACTCCTCCACCTCAAGTCTAGAGAGATGATCAGCTACCACATTCTCGCTGCCCTTCTTGTCACGAATCTCCATGTAAAATTCTTGAAGCGAAAGAATCCATCTAATCAGGCGGGGCTTGGCATCTTTCTTTGACATCAAGTATTTAATGGCAGAGTGATCAGTGTAGACAATCACTTTGTTACCAATCAGATACGGTCTAAATTTATCACAAGCAAACACAATAGCTAGCAACTCTTTTTCTGTAGTAGCATAATTCAGCTGAGCATCATTTAGAGTTCGACTAGCATAATAGATAGACCTGAATACCTTGTCAATCCGCTGTCCCAAAACTGCCCCCACTGCGTAGTCACTTGCATCACACATCAACTCAAAAGGCAATTCCCAATTCGGAGCTATCACAATTGGAGCAGAAATAAGCTTTTCTTTCAAGAAATTGAAAGCCCTCAAACATTCATCATTAAAATCAAAGACAACTCCGTCCATAAGCAGATTTGAGAGAGGCTTGGAAACTTTAGAGAAATCTTTTATGAACCTTCGATAGAACCCAGCGTGCCCAAGAAAACTTCTAACACCTTTGACCAAAACTGGTGGAGGCAGCTTTTCAATGGTAGAAATTTTTTCTCTATCTACCTCAATTCCCTCATTCGAAATTTTATGGCCAAGAACAATCCCCTCTTTCACCATAAAATGGCATTTCTCCCAATTCAGCACCTGATTTGCCTTCTCACAACGACGCAGCACGTTCTCCAAGTTACCGAAACAGAGGTCAAATGATGGCCAAAAACAGAGAAATCATCCATGAATATCTCAATACACCGGTCTACCATGTCTGAAAATATGGCCATCATGCACCGTTGAAATGTTGCAGGGGCATTGCATAGTCCAAATGGCATTCTTCTGAAGGCAAATGTGCCAAAAGGACATGTAAAGGTTGTTTTCTCTTGATCCTCCGGTGCAATAGCGATCTGATGATACCCAGAATACCCATCCAAGAAACAGTAGTAGCTATGTCCTGCCAATCTGTCAAGCATCTGATCAAGGAAAGGCAAAGGAAAATGATCCTTCCTTGTTGCCTTGTTGAGCTTGCGGTAGTCTATACAAATCCGCTACCCCGTTACAGTTCTTGTTGGAATGAGTTCATTGTTCTCATTTTTCACCACAGTCATTCCACCCTTCTTAGGTACCACTTGCACAGGGCTCACCCATGCGCTATCAGAAATTGGGTAGATCACCCCAACATCCAACCATTTAAGAATTTGCTCCAGTACTACTTCCTTCATGGCTGGATTGAGTCTTCGCTGGGCCTCTATTGATGGCTTGCTATTCTCCTCCAATAAGATTTTATGCATCACCGTCGATGGGCTTATTCCTCTAATATCTGCCAAGGTCCACCCAATGGCCAATTTATGCTCCCTTAGAACCCTCAACAGTTTCTCCAATTCTATCTTTGACAGGTCATCTGACACAATGACAGGTAAAGTTTCATTCTCCCCCAAATAAGCATATCGCAAGTGATCTGGGAGGTCCTTTAATTCCAATGGCGGTGGCTGCTGAATGGAGGTTAGCGGTTTATCAGTCGCATCTGCTAATTCTTGAAACTTCTTCCAATATGGTAAGAAAGAGTTTATCCAGTTTACACATTCTCTGATCTCAGCATCATCATCATCATCGCCCTCATCACCCAATAATACTGCCTCTAAGGCATCACTCCTCATCCTTCTCTTGGAGACTGCCTTTTCTATCACATCCACACTAAAGCAACTGTCACTAGCCACCAGATACTTCATAGACTTGAAGACATTAAAGACCACCTCATCTCCTTGAACTCTAAGCTTAAGCTATCCTTTGTGAACATCAATAAGAGCTTGGCCTGTGGCTAGAAATGGCCTACCGAGAATAATTGGGACATCTGTGTCCTCCTCCATGTCCAGAACAATAAAGTCAGCTGGAAATATGAACTTATCCACCTTCACAAGAACATCCTCAATAATACCTCGTGGATGTGTTAACGATCGGTCTGCGAGCTGTAAAGTGACAGTTGTTGGTTTTGCCTCCCCCAAACCAAGTCTTTTAAACACAGATAAGGGCATTAGATTGATACTTGCCCCCAGATCACATAAGGCATGCTTACATTCAAACTTGCCAATGGTGCAAGGTATGGTGAAGCTCCCCGGATCTCTCAGCTTTTGAGGTAACTTCCTTTGTAAAATCGCGCTGCACTCTTCAGTGAGTGCTACAGTCTCATAGTCTTCCATCCTCCTTTTCTTTGACAGAATCTCCTTCATGAATTTAACATAGCTGGGCATCTGCTCCAAGGACTCAGCAAAAGGAATGTTTATGTGCAGCTTTTTAAACACCTCTAGAAACTTAGAAAACTGTTTATCAAGTGTAGTCTTTCTAAGCCTCTGAGGATATGGAACTCGAACTGGCTGCTCAATAACAACTGGCGGACTCTGTTCTGACTGCTGATGGTCTTCAGTAACCCTTTATGAATCAGACTGTTCACCCATCTCTTTATTCTGAACCACTGCCTGTGGAGGTCTAGGCTGCTCAGTTTGCTTCCCACTCCTCAGAGTAATTGCCTGAACTTGCTCCTTGGGGTTGACTTCAGTATTACTGGGCAAATTTCCCTGAGGTCTGTTATTGAGCATATTGGCTAACTGCCCAACTTGTGTCTCAAGGTTTCGAATAGAGGATCTGGTCTCAGTCATAAATTGAGTCTAAGTATTAGTGAGAGTCAACAAGGCAGCTTGCAGTTCATTAGGCCTCTCAGGTTGAGGCATTGGTTGTTGAGGCCTGGGCTGTTGTGATGACGAAGCTTGATGCATAGGTGGCTGAGGCATGTTATTATGAAATTGGCCCTGAAACTGGGACTGTTGGCCTTGATTATTCTTCCACGAAAAATTGGGATGATTTCGCCACCCAGGATTGTAAGTATTGGAGAATGGATTATTGAGTGGCCTTTGAAAGTTTCTCACCGCTTGAACTTGAGCATGATCCATTGGGGTGTTATTATTCATACAGATAGGGCACTGATCGACAGAATGAGCACCACCACACATTTCACACCTCACTGCCATCTGAACCGCATTAGCAGATACACTGCTCTGTTGTAACTGCTTTGTCAGAGAGGCTACTTGCGCTGTTAGAGCAGTGATTGCATCCAGCTCATGCACCCCAGCTACCTTTCTGACTCCTGATGATCTTTCCTCAGACCACTGATGATTGTTTGTGGCCATGTCCTCCAGCAGCTCATAAGCACCAGTTGCACTTTTGCTCATAAACGTACCACCCACTGCAGCATCAATAATGGTTCTGGTTGTAGGACATAAACCATTGTAGAAATTCTGTACTAGCATCCACTGTTCAATGCCATGATGAGGACATCTTTTCAGGAGTTCCTTAAACTGTTCCCAAGCTTCATACAATGACTCTCCGTCATTCTGGCAAAAGTTATTGATCTCTCCCCTCAATTTAGCAGCTTTGGACGGAGGGAAGAATTTAGACAAAAATTTCTGAGCTAGATCTTGCCAGGTGACAATAGAATTTGGCTGCAGCGAGTTCAGCCAACTTTTAGCTCTGTCCCTCAAAGAAAATGGGAAAAGCCTAAGCTTGATTGCGTCATCACTCACCCCATTATATCTTAAGGTTCCACACAACTCCAGAAAATTGGACAAATGGGTGTGAGGATCTTCAGAAGGCAACCCATTGAATTGCACAGAGGACTGCACCATTTGTAGAATAGCAGGCTTGATTTCAAAGTTGTTGGCCTCTACAGCTGGTGGGCGTATACTATTTTGTACTCCCGTCAGAGTGGGCAGTACATAATCTCTCAGGCTCCTCTCAGAATTGTTCTGAGCCTGACCCCCTTGTACAATTCCAGGAATTAGAACATTCCTGCCATCCCCTTCATTCCACTACAAGAAAAAACAGTATTCATAACACTTAAAAACTGCTAACCGGGACTATTGATAGCACTTCTGAAAATGCTAACATAGCCCCTGTTATTAAAAGTCCAGTCTTTTCTATAACAGTTTTTGAATGTTATGTTCGGTGTTATCTTAAACTATTCAATAACACATTTTTAGGTGCTATAATATTGAAATAATAACATTTAGATAGAGTTTTTGGTTATAAATTTAAAATTTAATCTTGTACTTTTTTCATAACAATTTTCAACTGTTACATTTGATTATTTTGATAACATTTTTAATTTGTTATATTATATAAACCATAACGATTTTTTATGCTTATAATATGTTTCTAAATCATAACGTATTAAGGTTTTTTATTGTGATAATGGTACTTATAAGTTTTTTTTTAATTAAAAGATTTTCATTATTGTATTTTGATAAAAACAAATCAAAATTAATCATAAAATATAATTCTCAATAGATTGATAAACCATAAGTATTACATTAAACAATAACTAATTCAAACTCTGAATGTGTCTATTTCATGAGATCTTAGTTCTAACTTAAGTTTGAAAGCATAACATAATAAAGTTTTATAATCTTGAACATTTTTTACTTCAAAAATGAAAACAAAAAATTACAAGATACACAAAAGTAAACCATGCATGAAACTTGCTCCATCCTTCAATTCATCATCCTTTGTGCACATGTCTTTGTTGTGAGTCCATCTGTTGTGCACTTGTCATATACCTGTTTCCCTTTCTTCCACAGGTCCATGTGTAATCCTCTTTGCAATAAAGCCAGTTGTAGTCCACAAAAGGCCTATTGCTGTCAAGCTTATGTTAAGCTCCGTCTTTAGAGCACTGTAAGCTCCAGTCACATCTACACACCTGTAATATTTGAGTGTAATAATGGAATCACATCAGTAATTACTTAAAGTGGTAATTCTAGGGCTTTTATAAAAAAAAAAAAAAACAAAACCAAATTGCCTTGTATTAATTAAAAATGCATGAAAGTTGTAATTCTAGGTTTCTATGTTGGAAGTAATGAAATTATAAGATTTTATCAGTCAATCCAAGTATAGGTGTCTGTGTGTGCCTATGCATGTGTGTAATCGGTCACTTGATATATTATGTCACTGCACAATATAGTATCTAATAAAACTGGAAGATTAGAACTTATTAAAATGGCAGCTATAGTCATCCATGTTGCATTAATGAAATTATTAGCTCTTATTAAATATATCTGTATTATACTTTCAAAAGCATCAATCAAGCAATCAAAGAATATGTACTATTATCTGATAGAAGTATCAAACGTAAGCATGAAAAATCATAGACTACCTATGACTTCAATACAGTAATGTGTATAAAAAGGAAGAATGAAAAGGCTAATAAAAGTAGACATTACATTCTATGATATGCCTTTGGGTTTGGTTGACAAGTCTTGGAAGTGATCTGAACCTAAAACAACACATATGGATTGATCTAATGCATCTAGTGCCATCTAACACTTTCTTAAAGATCATAGACTAATTAAGATTTAAAAATAAATAAATAAGCATTTAATTAGGCAGCATAGACATTCCCCATTAAAGAGGAATAATAGAAATCATGCCCCCCCTAAAAAATGATTAGCGCCAACCTTGAAAAGGAAAAAATTTAAAACCATCTAAGAACCATTATGCAAAGAAGGAAAAATAAATGTAGAGAACTTTTGAAATGCAATTCATAAATGTTAAATAGAGAGGACAATAATATTTCTACACAATACATTTTGCATAAAACTTTGCTATTACTTAATGTTGAAATTATCATTGATTCTAGGTGATATTACAGCTGTATTTTACAGCTGTGATCAGTTATTAATTTTCTCATTTGTAATAATGTTGATAGTATGCTATCAGAATATATCTTTATAAGAAATTAATTAGGAGAAAACTCTTATATATTCAACCTTAAATGAATGAATAAATTGCCTGCATATGGAAGCGAATTTTCAATTATCAAATGGCCAAATTCTCACAATCCAATTTGGTTATATCCTCAATTAGACAAGTGCCAATGATCTCCATTTCATCATTACAAAAAAAGACATAAAGGTAGTGTGCAAAACATAGTATTTCAGGCAAAAAAATAAGTAATAAAATAGAAGAACAAATTTACAAAACATGCAAAATTTAAACCTAATTTCATTTCTTTTCACTTCTGTGATCAAGAACCTAAAATATGCAAATGAAATAAAATTGCAAAAACTGATATGCAAATGATCATAGTTTAACTTTAAGAGTAGAGCTTCAGATCACACTTATAACAAAAGCTTAATAAAATCAGATAATAGAACATGCATAAATCAAATCTAGACAATCCTAACTTCATACAAAAAAAAATACAGCAAAAATGACTAAAGGAGAGGTAACTACAAAAAGACCAACACAAGCAATTCTAACCATGGTAGAGACTAACTACAATCAGTTACAGGAAGAGTCTATATTAACAAACCAAACAGTAATACTAACAGAACTAAAGACACTAACAAATACAAATAGTAAAGTATTGACTAAGTGTTGCCGGCAAGAGGATACTCAATAGTTATATGGTTAATAAATTTATTAATTAATTGATTTTAAAATCACTCTTCATTTACCTAAAAGTTTCATTTACTTTCGGTGAATTAATTCCAAAGTGAGTCAAGGATTTGATTTTGAGACCAAAAGACAAACAATCATTCATTTATAAGCACTTACAAAGCCTAGTAAACTGTAGACGCCTAGAACATCCTAAAAATTACTCAGATCATCAAGAATAAAGATCATCCTAAAAATCCTGGTAGAATAAACAAATGGAATTAGAATAAAGATCATCAAGAAAACCAAATATTTATTTGCAGACGTTCAGAATAACATTAAAGCAGATAAAGATGGTCAAGGTAAAGGCAGAATACAAGTACCACAATAACAAACCCAAAGAAAATACCTGCACATTTTTGGGGGTAAGGACAATTTTCTCTTTGATCAACTGATAATTCAGAACCAGGACATTGTAAAGCACTGCCAAAATCTCAAATTAAACCAAAAACTTCTATATTGTCAGGTCACAAAAGGCATATATGCTATTATATTTCGTATTAAAATACCAGGAGATGCCAATTTGAAAGAAGCAGCAAAATTGAATCTTTGTTTTTAAAGAAGCTAGGAAAAACCTTTCTTTTTTTTATAAAACAAAAAAAAACAAAACAACTTGTGTTAATATGCAAAAAGAACATAAACCCTATCAAAACTATGGTAAAGAAGAAAGTGAGATCAAAAAGTAAATATATATATATAAATACCTTTTCATTAGTATGGCCGGTAAAGGTTAAGTTGCAAGCATTTGCAGAAAGACTCCTCTTGAGATCCCATAGTTTTAAAGTGTTGTCGGTGGAGGCAGAAACAAGGGTCTCTGAATCCAAGAATTTCACATAGCTTACAGCTTTGCCATGGCCGGCCAATACACACCAGGGTGTTTTAGCATATCTTAGATCATAACAGTAGGTTCTGTAATCCGCAGACCCAAAAGCCAGTAAGTGGGTCGAATGGGCAGAGAACTGGACACAGCAGACATTTGCAAGGCTCCTAATAGTTCCTAAACAGTTTTTCTGCACAAAAAATATATATAGTTATATATAAGCTTTTTATTGACGCGAAAAGTAAAATTTTGCTTTCAAGTACCATGGATAATTAGAAGGAAAGTGACAAAGTATAATAGGCATATTTGGCCACAACAGGATCCTTTCACATTTTTTTAGAATGAAAAAGCTCATCTTGTATAATCATGTGAAAGGACTCCAGTAGGGACCTTTTTTTATTTCCTATAGATAATGTCTGTATCATACAAACACAAACTATTTCTTTAGGTAGAAAGAAAAAGATCCAAAGGTAATGGACTTCATCCTTGTTATGTCGACACCTTACTACTTCAATAAAGCTAGAATCCTCATTACATATACATATATAGAGAGAGAAATCATATATATATATATATAGAGAGAGAGCATACCTCGTTGATGCTCCACTGTTTCACAGAGCAATCATCACTTCCACTGGCTAATTTAGTGGGGTATACTTTCGAAAAGTCAACGGACCATGCTCTCTTCTCATGCTCATTGTATTGAGAGAAAACCTGACCAGTGCTAGCATCCCATAACTAAAAATTCAAGTCAACCATTTCATGAGAAAGTATGGGCATTACTAAACACAAACATATATGTTGTAGTATATACCACAAAATTTTAAGGTGAAAACAAGCTGAGCGTGATGTGTGTCAAGTATAGAAAGAAATCCCCACATTTTATAATATCTAAAGGAAAAACTTACAAACATCTGCTCTTTACTTAAACACGCTTACAATATTACTTTTTTTTTTGGTAAATCACAATGAAAAACCTGTGCGATAACATTAAGTCACAATTATAGCACAAGATATACAAACCTTGACTGGACCATCATAATCAGTAGAGGCCAAATAGTTTTTGATGTAGTTGTTCCAGGAAACACAACTGATCTTTGATTTGTTTGACATCTCAATCACTAGATAGTGAATATCAACAGAATCATTGAGGAGAGAATTAAACTCAAATATCTTTATTTTCTTTGAAACTCCAGCAGCTGCAAAGTAGTCTTCATCCCTGTCGAAACTCAAGGAGCATATTACATTCGAAGAATTACTAAATTCCTCATTTCTTAAGACTCCACGCACTTCAAATTTACTGTAACGGGCATACTTGCACAAGCCATCAGAAAAGGCTCCCAGGCAGTCACTTGGATTTTGTTTCTCTTCATCTTTTTATGCCAAATACCAACTATCACGATTTTTCAATAACTCGTTATCTTGGTGCACTATTGCATCAGTCTCAGGAAGCTGAATATTGGACCTCCTAGAGAAGTATGCACTTTCAAGCTGACTCATATTTTTCATCAATCTTGATTCACTTGTGTTAGAAACAGGGGACAATTGAGAAAGCTTATATGAACTAGAAGGCTCTCTATGAACAGATACATTTTGCTTTCCATGCACAGAGGAGTCAACATGAGCCAAGTGTTTGGAAGCGTGTCTTCTCTCGATTTCTTCAATATCTCCTTCAAAACACTGTATGTCTTCCCCTAACTTAGAGGCATCCTTCTGCTTCTGTTCTTTTAATGACTTGAGGAAATGCAATAGTAATTCTGACTCACCATCATCCTGGTCAATGGCTAAAGACAACTCCTCTGGACATGCTTCCTGTAATCCATTAACTACTTCAGATTGCAGGATTTCCTTGTAGTCAAAAGCAACAACCAACAACTGAGAATATTGTATCATGGTGTAAAGGCAGTTGATGTACAGACTAAAAAAGCAGTTTCTATTTAAATCCACCAAATGTCCAAGACTTCCAATACATGAAGAAACAAAAATTTCTAACAGGGGCACAGGAATTGGCAATGTAATTCCATATGAATAGATAAAGAATCCAATCACAAAGGTTAAGAGGATTGTATTATTCTTCAAGAAACTAATGGAAAAACCATATTGCCTAGGCTATTTTTCCAAAAATGTTGTCAGAAAAATCTCCTAAAGGGACCTGAGACTATGGTGTACCTTTTAGTCGCACCAGAAAAATGCATATCAACAAATACAATAACCATAGTAGGGCAATTTTGAAGTCTGGTTTCCAAAACGGTGGACTAACTGCTGCATGCCTGAAATATCTCCTGAATGGACCTGCGAGTATGCCATACCTATAGTAGTGAATTTAGAGCTACCTTGTTGTTGGTTGTGATGATGGTTCGGGATGAAGTAGCCATAGACAGAATCCAGCTTCCTTGGGATTTTCCTAAAGAAAATTTGGAGGAAGGATCCTATGGCGCAAATCCGACATAGCTGTGGCAAGTGTGCTATCCAAATCAAAATGACCAAGTAACTGAAAGAAACAACCCAAATTAATCCATCAGATTTTTCAGCCAATCCCCACATTCACAAACACATGTATTAAATAGCTAACAAATAACATATTAATTAACATGATCTTTGCAAACAAAGCCCAAAATAAAAACAAACATTCACAAAATAAGCTGCTTGCAGAAATTTTCTAAAACCCGTTAGTACAGTCTTATCTGTTAGGAACAATACAACTAAAATCAACAGCAGGAAACCATAATTAATAGAATTAAAATTTCTTATTCCATTCAAAATTAACAACGTTTGGTATTTTCTGACCAAATAAAAAAGAAATACCTCTCAGAAATTAAACAGACTCAGAGAAGATAATAAGAAAGCACCAAGCAACAAAGAACTAAGTGAACCATGGCAACTGACCAAAGCAGAAAGAATTGAAGTAAAAAATGGAAGACTAACCGTCATGACCTTGGATCAGAGCTCACTTTATCGTTGCTTAACAAATTATCAACTATTGGTCCAGAAAACTTTAATTATTAAAACATCTCCACAGAGGAAAAGCCAATGGAAAATAAGTGCACTAGAATAAATCAGTTTTCTTAGTTACTTCTCTGACATGGAATGGAATGTTGGGTAATAAATTGGAAACATTCAAAGTAGACAAAAAAGATGTCAAGGATAAAGATAAAAAGTGGACAAATGTACTTTTTGATAAGGCTGCTTCCTAAATTATGAAACTCTACTTAAGATTCAACTCTTATTAAATTCAGGGAAAAAAAATGTTAAGTGATGTTTTTAACACACACAAAATGTAAAAAAGATGCATGTAACCATAAAATTGAATAATCTGCCTGAAGAAGATCAAGGTAAGTGTCCCATTTGTTCCCAATAACCTACACGAATCATTTCAATAAACCAAAATAGATTAACCATATGCTATGAAAAATCTTCCCACAAATAATTCAGGTTTGATCAACCATGGTTTAACAGAGCATTTCGACAAGAAAAAAGAATACGACCATCTTAAGTATTGGAACCCAAATGGAATATGCAAAAAGAACATAAACCCTATCAAAACTATGGTAAAGAAGAAAATGAGATCAGTTCGAAGGGGCTATAGAATAGAAGAGAGAAATACCTTGCCGCAAGTGAAACAACGAACAAGGATGATCATCTTCAACCTCTCGCTATGGTTTCTTCTAGCTCTCTACGTTATTAGTCCCAGAGAGTAGAGAAAATTATTTCAGAGAATTTGAAAACAAAAATTATTACCACAATAAGATTAAGAACAAAGAATCATCACAAGATCTCTACTAACCTCAGGAGCCCATCACGTGCTCAAATCCCACACATTGTCTCTGCAATTGCAAGTAGAGAGAGAGAGAGAGAGAGATATACCGTGGAAAAGATTTATTGTGACTGAGAAACAACACAAGGGGAAGGCAAACAGTCCTTACCCGAAGCCCATCGCTGAGAAATGGAAGCCCCTGTACCCTTCCATTCATCCGTCGACCATGCGAGAGATAGAGAGAGAGAGAAGGGATAGAGAGAAAGAAAGACCGAGTGAGGCGAGAGATAACCCATTTCAGGAGAGTTTTTTTTTTGTTTTATGATTTTAGAGAATGAAAAAGTGAGTTAAGAGTGGGGAAAAAGTTAAAGGCGGGATGTTTTAACAAAAAAAATTAATTTGGCGCTTTTTTACTCTTTCTCCGTGTTTTTTATGCTAATCAACAATAGCGCTTTTAAAATTATGTTATATTTTAATGTAATATTTAGTCAAATTTGTTGTAGTGTTCTGTGCCATCTTCACAGATTTCTGGGCCTCCCTCTTGTTCTTTCTGATTTGCTTGCAAGACTTTTCAATCTCAGGATTCAGAGGAACAAGTGTGTCCTTTCTTTTTCTGCCATGCATATACCAAAATTCACCTGAGATAGACAAATTAAGCAACTAAATAGATTAAAAGCAAGAGAAATTAAAATCAAATTAGAATAAAAATTAATTAGACTGATATTGATAATTATTTTCAGTCCCCGGCAACGGTGCCAAAAACTTGTTGGCCCAGGTGGGGAATTCCATGTCCACCCTTCAGCTCAAGCGTTATGCCACGTTGGCTAACAAGGATGCACTCTTTGGCTCCCAAGCCATCTGTCATCAGGCCACTGCGGTAAGTGTTGCGATATTTTTGCTATGCAAGTGCACACAGACGCAATTCGTAATAAAATGGTAAAACCAAGTATCGTCCTCAAGGACTGATTTATCAATTACCAGTCAATTAATTTCTTGTTCTATTTGATGAATTTAATTTCTTGATTGTTGTAAATACAGCAAAAGAAACTATAAAGTGCAGAAACAATAATTGAAAATTGAAAGGAATAACCACTAATAGAAAAACTTTTAATTTAATCACTGAAGAAACAATTAGGATATTCAATCTCATCAACTATCCTCCCTATTATTCCCTAATGCAAAGTGTGAATTCTTCTTCTTTTTACCTAATTCAATTAACAAGTTGATATAGTAGCCTATAATCATACTATGAATTATAAACTCAACCTAAGTGACAATTTCCTATATTTCTATGGTAAATTGAACCACAAAGGTAGCATTAATCTCGACAACTTAATAACAGTTACACAATTAATTCAGATACTTTCGTTCTAAATTAGAATTATGTCCAATATAACCATAACAGGGATTCAAGTGATTCAATTAAACATCCTAAACAGAAAATTAGTTCAAAATCATAATGCTAATCACAACAAAAATTAAAGATAACATCAGGAAGAAGAAGAAAAACATGTAAAAAAATACTCTAAGCTTGAGCCTTCAAAACCAGAACTTCTCCCTCGTCCGTACGTCTCGTTTCTCTTCTCTTTTTTTGCCATATTAAAACCTAGGACTTCAAATTTTAAAGAGGTGGGCCGCGGCTCTACATACACTATGTCGCGGCCCGTGTCCAATTTCCTGGGCAAAAGGTCCTCTTCATGCCGCGACATTAGTCAGCCATGCCGCGGCCTGCGTCGACGAGTTCTAGGAAAAATGCCCATCTATGCCGCGGCCCTCTCTAGCCATGTCGCGGCCCGAGGATTTCCTTAAAAACATTGGTTCTGTTTCCCACCTAGCCGCGGCTCCACTTTGCTCATGCCGTGGCTCTTAAGGGATTTCTCAATTCTTCAAGTTTTCATCCCAAAAATTCACCAACACTTCCAAATTATGTTGAGAACCATTCTTTCTCGAAATATGATGAATAACTTGGTTATTTCTTCCCTTTCTTTGACATTTTCTTCCACGTGCTCAATTCTTCCTGATATTCACAAAGACAGAAAAACAAAGCATAAGTCCGCACTAAATGAAAGAAAAATGAAATAAAAGACTACTAAAAACATCACCAAAACATGACAAAAACTAGACTCAACAGTAAGTCCTACGTCCATCCTGGTTTCCTTTCTTTATCACCCTTTTTTGTGTTATTTATAACTCTGTTTTGTTCCAGGATGAGTTGTTGGCTAACAGGAATGCGAAGTTGGTGGATGAGATGGCGATGAAGCTAGAGACGACCCAAATGGAATTGGAGGGGGTTGTCAATCACCGGGAGACTTTTTAAGGAGGCCCTCGACAAGGAGGCTGCCTGAGTTCAGATCCAGCATGAGGAGGCTCTAGCCAAGAGGGATGCCGAGCACAAGAAATTGATGGAGGCCCTGGAGGTGGAGCTATCTCGTGCTCACGACTCAGAGGCACTCTTGGAGGCAGCCAAGCTCCAGCTTCGCCAGGAGTGGGAAAAAGGTTACATTTCTCGAGAGGTAGCACTAGGATCTGGAGGCCATGGCCCTGTGGGAAATGAAGCGGAGTGAGGAGGCTCAAAAAGAGAAGGAGCAGGCTGATGAATTGCTGGAGGCCACTTTTGACAAGGCTGTTTACATGGCCTGGCTCCAAGATAAAATCATGAACCTCTTCCTCTATCTGGATTCAGCTACGAAGTGGGTCAAATTTGAAGCGAAGGAAATGGAGGACGTGGAGCTACTTGCTGGGGTTTAACAAGGTGAGAATGCTCTGGATGTCCCTGATCAAAATGAAGCCTAGGCATGAGCCTTTGTATTTTACTTTAGGGCTCCCTCTTTTCTTTCCTTTATCTTTGTAAACTTTTTTATTTTTAAAAAGCGCAGATGCGTCTGTCACAATTTCTTATCTACCTTTAATGTTAATATATCCATTTTTGTCATCATACAATGATTCCCGCTTTAAATTTATTTATTTTTTCTCAAAAAGTCACTAAGTGTTTTACAACTTTGCATGAATTTGGGTTAAATGTGTAGTCCTGGCCCCCATGGCCAGGACGATTAGGGGAAACATTGTAGAAGGAAACTACCTTGTCTTAAGACCAAAGTTTAGGTCTCGACGACTTGGACCGTCTTTGACTTTACCGAATATAACATAATTGATTTATCCTGAATTTATGGTTCAGGTTCCAACGACCTAGACCGTTGTGGAATTCTCAGATATGACCTAGTTAATTAACTTGTTTCAGACCCGAGGTTCAGGTTCCAATGGCCCCGACCGTTAAGGACTTATTAACTGTCGTCTGATTCATTTGTCCTGACTCTGATGTTCAGGTTTCAAAAACCGGGACCATTAAAAATATGACTTAGTTAGATTTTAGATGATTAACTTATCTCAAACCCAAGGTTTAGGTTCCAACAACCTGGACCGTGTATGAGACCAAATTTAATGAATCTAAGCCTAAGATTCAAGTTCCAACAGTTCTTGATTATTAAGGAAAACATGAAGAGGGATTGGACTATCCTGGACCATGTTAGGTTTGGACCAATCTTTTGGAAGTTAGGTTTTGAACCTCCCAGAAAATGTGGGTCTGGGCTAGGATTGGGCTTTGAGCCTTGCATCCTTTATTATTGGGAGTTCGGTTTTGAAACCCCAATCTATACGAGTCCGGATCAGGACTAAGCTATGAGCTTTGCTTGTTTTTTTGTTTTTAATCCTAGGTTTGTATAGATGGTCTTACCCTCCAAGTGATGAAAGAGTGTAGTCTTAGGTCACTTGTTCGTGGAAAAATTAAAGACGGATGTGAAGTTTTCTTTTTCTTACAACATTTCTTATGGTGTTTTGTCCACACCATTTTCATTAAAAAGAAATGGCCCTCGGACGTACATTGCTTGAAATTAAAAATGTTAGAAATAGCAGAATTAGATCCTCCAGACTACTAATAGTACTGGGGAAGGTGTTCTACGTTCCGGGCTTTTGGGACCTCTGTTCCGTCTAGCTGCTTTAAGCGATATGTTCCCGCACATACTTCATTTTGGATCTCATAGGGTCCTTCCCAGTTTGGTCCTAGAACCCCCACTCCTGGATCTTGAGATGCAGGGAAGACTCTTCGCAAGACTAGATTGTCGGTTCCGAACCTCTAACTCTTAACTTTTGAGTTGAAGTGCCTTGCAATCTTTACCTGATACATCTTCAGCTGCACTTGTGATTCTTCCCGGATCTATTCGATGAAATCCATTGATTCTTGGAGATTGACATGGTTCTAGACGGGATCATACGTATCTCATCTATGAGATGGGACCACCATTTCTACGGGGATGATCGCTTCGCATCCGTACACCATTGAATAGGGAGTACTTTTGGTAGATGTTCTTTCTGTGGTCCGGTACGCCCATAGGACGTGGGGTAACTCTTCCAGCCACTTACTCTTGTAGGCTTGTAGCTTTTTCTTTAATGTCCCCTTCAAAATATTTTTCATGGCCTCTGTTGACCCATTTTCTTGAGGCCTTGCGATTGCGGATAAGCTTTTGATGATGCCATGTCTTTCACAGAAGTCGATGAAGTTGACATTATCAAATTGCTTCCCGTTAACGGACACAATTTTGTGAGGTAGGCCATATCGGCACACAATGTTGTTGATGATGAAGTCTAGGGCCTTTTTGGAGGTGATGGTTCTTATTGGTTCTGCCTCGACCCACTTGGTATTGTAGTCGACGGCTACGATGTCATATTTTACCCCGCCCTTCCCAGTCAGGAGGGATCCTACCAAATCGATTCCCTAAACTGGAAAAGGCCAGGGACGGGTCATTGGGTTATCTCCGTTGGAGGGACTCGCGGGATCTTCATGTACCTTTGGCATTGTTCGCACTTGCGGACGTAATCTACACAATCCTTCTTCATTGTTGGCAAGAAATATCCTTCCTTGAGGATCTTCTTGGACAAGCTGAGTCTGGTTGTGTTATCTCAGCAAAAACCTTTATGCACTTCGTGCATGCTTGTGCTCATTTTAGTCCCAGATACGCATCTAAGGTAGGGTATGGACAATCCCTTATGATAGAGTCTGTCATCCATCATGACTTATTTGGGAGCCTGGTACTGAAGTTTCCTCGCAGAGGCCCTATCCACGGGAAATTTCCCAGTGGTTAGATACTGGATGAGTGGGCCCATTCAGGACGTAAGGTAATCAATGGAATTGATGATTTCAGGAGTTTGAATACTGGCGCGGGTAGATGGTCGATGGGGACTACCCCGAAGAGTTCTACTTCAACATCCATGGCCAATTTGGCCAGCGTGTCTGCAAACACGTTCTGTTCCCTGCGGATTTGACGGATGAAGTGTCTTTTGAAAGATTGGAGTAACTCCTATGCTCACGCCACATAGGCGTCCATCTTTTCCCCTTCGTTTGGTATTCTCCTGAAATCTTACTCACCACTAGCTGGGAGTCGTTGTGGACTTTAGTGTTCTCTGTCCCTACCACCTGGTCCAAGCGTAATTCGCTCAGCATGGCCTCGTGTTCAATGTTGTTGTTCGACACTTCGAACTAGAAGCGTAGGGCGCTTTGCAGCTGGTGACCTTGAGGGGATATTAGGATGATCTCAATGCCGACCCCATTCTCGTTGGATGCACCATCCACGAAGATATTCCAAAAGGCTAGTACGAGGTCGACAAGTTCTTTGTCCTCGATTATTCCGGTGCATTTTGGGATGAAGTCAGCTAGGGCATGTCCTTTGATGGAGATTCTAAGGACATAGGCGATGTCAAATTGGATCAGTTCCATTGCCCACTTCAAAAGTCTTCTCGATGACTCGAGTTTCTATAATACTTGTCGTAGGGGATATTCATCAGTAACTTGATGGCATGGGCCTGAAAGTAAGGTCTTAACTTTGGGAGGTGGTTAATAAGAAAAATTTCATTTTTTTGATAAAAGGATATCTGGACTCCGCGCCCAACAACCTTTTGCTTGCATAATAGACTAGGAACTAGACCTTTTCCTCTTCTCGCACTAATGTGGCGTTGATGGGATGTTGTGACACTGCCGAATATAGGTACAGTGGTTCCTCATCCACTAGTGTCGATAAGATTAATGCTTGGGCCAGATGTTCCTTCAACTTTTGGAAGGCCTCTTCACATTCGGTCGTCCACTACAACCTCTGGTTTCCGCGAAGTATGTTGAAGAAGGGGACACTTGTTTGTGGACTTCGACACAAAGAGACTCAAAGTTGCTATCCTTCCTGTCAGGATTTGAACATATTTGTGTTTTCATGGTGATGACATGTCGATCAGGGCTCTTATCCTGTTCGGGTTAGCTTTTATTCCTCTTGAGCTTACTATGAAGCCCAGAAACTTCCCAAATGCCACGCCGAAAGTGCACTTCTTGGGATTTAGCTTCATCCCATCTGTCTATTCTATGGAAAATGTTTCTGCTATGTCGTCCGCGTGTTGGGCCAATGTCTTCGACTTGACCAACATGTCGTCTATATAGACCTCCATGTTCTTCCCTAGTTGGTTCCAGAACATACTGTTGACCAGCCTTTGATATGTGGCCCCATCATTTTTGAGCCTGAAAGGCATGACAATGAATCAATATACACCCTTGTCCATCTGGAAGCTGGTGTGATCCTGATCTACTACATGCATAAAAATCTGGTTGTAGCCGGAGTAAGCATCCATGAAGCTTATCAACTCATACTCGGATGTAGCATCCACCATCTGGTTAATTCGGAGCAGAGGGAAGCAATCCTTTGGGCACGCCTTGTTGAGGTCAGTGAAGTCGATGCAAGTCTTCCACGTTCCATTTGGATTTGGTACCAACACGGGATTTGCTAGACAAACGGGATACAAGACCTCCCAGATGAAGTTGATCGAGGACAACTTCTCGACTTCTAACTTGAGGGCCTTTTCCCTTTCCGCGCCTAGGGGCCTTCACTTCTGCCGGATGTGAGTCGCGTTCTCGTAAATGTTTAGGGCATGACATATGACGTTGCGATCGATCCCGGTTATATCTGACTGAGACCAAGCCAGGACGTCCAGGTTCTCCTTCACCCGGGAAATTATGGCAGCTCTGACCTTCGACTTCAATTCCTCCCTGCCTGGATCACTTTGGTTGGGTCAGTGTCTCTAATGCACATCTCCTGAACTTCCTCCATGGGCTCTAGTGCCCTATCCGCATCTATCTGCAAATCCAGGTCATCATCCTCCCGGACGACCCTCTGTGATGGATGTGGTGGTGGGAATGGATCAACATTTTCCTCTTTGAGAGATTCTTGACTGGCCATGAAGATTGGTCAGGTGGAGATGTGATAACATTTCTGGGTGCTCTTCTGATCTCCCCGTACAGTTCCCACTCCGCCGTTATCACACAGGAACTTCATGCATAGATGGTGGATGAAAGTTATGGATTCAAAGTCGACTAGAGTGGGGCTCCCAAAGATCACGTTGTATGTCATGGGGCAATCCACCTCCACGAAAGTGCAGTACTTGAACGAGCAACGAACCTCATTCTCCAGCGTCACAGGGAGTTGAATATTTCCCATCGAGAGCAAAGAATCCCCATTGAAGCTGTAAATCTATGTAAGGTAGGAGACTAGGTCCGCCTTCGTTAGCACGATCTTCGTGAAGGCCGACTTGAATAAGACTTTGACAGAACTCTCATCGTACACCAACACTTAGGACATAAGATTGCTGGAGATTTGGACATCAATGACCAAAGGGTCATGATGCGAGAAGTGAACGTTTTGGGCATCTTCCTCCATGAACATTATGGGCACGTTCATCTACTTTGGACGCTGGGCTGGAGTGTGGACCAAGGCACACACCTCATGATCGTGAATGAGCTCACTAAGATATCTCTTTTGATCATTCTGGGATGGTCCTCCTAGGTGCGGGCCTCCTGATATGGTGACCACATGGCCATCTACCCGAGGAAGCGCAATTCTGGGAGTGTACGGAATTTTGGGCCCAGGAGCCATAGGGCATTTGAGTGATTGCACTATTGGGGCCTCCTTAGGGGCCTGTGCACCCGATCCAAGAGTGTACCCTCCCTAAGAAGTTCGGTACGAAACTTGTGCACCCAGGGCAAAAGGTTGTCCGGGAGCTGGGGGCAGTCCCGGAACTCCTGTTGGCATCCTGACCCACTTTTGGAGATGTCCTAGTTTGATCAGATTCTCGATCTCGTCCTTCAGCTTACGACATTCCTCAGTCATGTGGCCCACATCCTTGTGTTAGGCACACCTCTTGCTGGTGTCCCTTGAATTCTTTCCCCATTTAAACATGGGGCTTGGTTTTTGGTAATGGACTACATTTCCCGTTACAAGGTAGATATTTTCCCGGGTGTCCACCAAGTTCATATACTCTGTGTATTGAGGCTCGTATCCCTTCTTCCCTTTCTTTGAGGGCTCAGATTGGTTTCGACTTTTGACCGATCTCTTTCCTCGGGAGGGGTTTATGCTTGCCTCAACTGCTTCAGCTTGGGGCAGTTGGGCACCACCAGAGGTGGCACTATACCCGGTTGGTGCTACTTCGTAACCAAAGAATGAGGTGGATGAAGCCAGAGCATATCCCAAAGAAGTGGGCCCATAGACCGTTGGGGTCATGAATTGCATCCCAAGGGTCCCAGCAAATTTGGATGCCGCTGGAGGTGCCAGATAGAGATTTTCTGGATACTATGCTCCGTATTCGGGAAAGGTTTGTGCTGTTGACTAGGTTGCTAACTTCCACCCAAAGGCTTGGATTCGAGACTCCTCCTAGTTGATGAAACCTTGTGCCCTCTTGATGAATTCTTCAAGGGTGGTTGCCTTGTTGCATTGCATGTGGTCCCAGAGAGGAAATCCAGCTTTGATTCCGGATTGGAGAGCAACTATGCACTGTCCATCATCCACCTTTGTCTTTTGAGGCTTCTTCCATGAAATGTTTGATGTATGCCTTAAGGGTCTCTATGGGATGTTGTTTGATGTTGGCTAGCACACTGACTTCGATGTCCAGCTTTATGGCGGCCACGAAGTGTTTACGAAAAGCTGATTGCAGTCCGGACCAAGACTAGATCAATCCCGTCTTGAGTCTTTTCCACCATTCTTCCACGGGTCCAGCCAGAGTGATTGAGAAACATAGGAATTTACCGTTGTAACAGATGCGAGCTACAATCATCAGGCGATTTTAGTGGGACAAATGAACTCTAAGGTTAGTGTTCCTGGTATAGGTAGGTATGTCCAGCATCTTGAACCCCTTAGGTAACATGACGTCCAGTATGTGCTTTGCGCATGGCTTCTTTTCCTCTTTGAGAGTGGCCAGCTATTTCATGAACTGCCTGGCCATTCCATCATTCAGGGGAGCCCTTTCATTCCTCCTGTCATTGAGGTTATTACTCAAGTCGCCTCCTCAAGGGCGGATCTTTTCATTTTGGTCCCGCTCCTTCCGAGTGTTGAGGCCGTCTAGCAAATCCACTTGGGAATAGTCATCTCCCAAACAGACCGCTTCTAGGTCCTCTTTGAGTCTGCACCCTCCGTGATCCTTGTTCACGGAAGCGCTGGGATAAAATTGTCTTCCCTGCTCGTCCTATATGGGGACGTTCCGAGGCTTTGTACCCTACGGGCGCTTCCCTTATGAATTTTTCAGATGATTCTATCCTGGGATAGAATTCATCTGTTCTTTCCTAAGGAATTACTCTTGGTCAGCCCTAGTTTTTTGAGTGGGAGTAACTTTCTTTTGGGGGTTTGCTTTTTCAATGGGATCACCCATCTTTGCATTCCCTTTGTCTTGAGCAGGATTTGATGGACCGGCTCCGGGATTCAGGGATTTTCCCGGAGGAGGAATGTAAGCAGTGTTGTTGGGCATGCCAGTCCTCATAGGTGGGACAGATAGCTGTGTTACTAGGGGAGGAACGGCTAAAGGATTGGCTGCTAATCCTTGGGAACCAATGAAAGCCTGAAGAGCTAGGAGGGACTCTTGCATCTGGCAGGTGATCTCTTGTTATTCAACCATCCTGGCTTCTTGATCCAGGACCTATTGTCCCAAACGGACCACCTCTGGATCCTCCTGTTCAGGATCCATATCCATTCTCGTAAGGATCAATGGGGTTCTCGGACTCATTATCTTCATACTCAACTTCATCTTCCTCATAATATCCTTCGTCATAGTCAGCCCCTTCCCCAAAGTTCTTGGACTTGTCAGGCAAGGGCCCCTGATAAGGCATGTCCTCAGGTTGGTCTTGAGGAAGTGGTTGATTGGGAAATGGTTCTCCATTGTCTTGTTGTTGTTATTAAGCCGGATCAAACACGGTATGCCTGTTCAACACTTTCACAGATGATCAAGGTTAACTCAAGCTTTCTTCAACTCTCAATGAAAGCACCAAAATGTTTACTGAGATTTTTGGAAACTAGAAATATGTTATGAAATAAAAACTGGAATGAAAGGATAAAAGATGAACAATCATAGTTTTTACGTGGTTGGGGCATTAATGAGCCTTAGTCCACGAGTCACTAGTATTAGGCTTTAGGGAGTTTTGACAATTAAGTTTTTCTACAAGTTCAGCAGAGTTTTTGCTTACAAGAGAAATTATGGGATCCCCGCTACAGTGTACGACTGACCCTATTTATAGGCAGTCAAATAGCGTGGGTTAGACTAATCCAGGCCAAATAAGGATGTAATTACAATTTGCTCGCTATTGGAGCCATAATTCAAAGAATGTAACATAATTAGATGTTGTTAATCTTGGCCCATTGGGTCGGCTTAGGTGTGTTCGAGCCTTACAACTCCCCTTTGTTCGTTAGTATGGACTGATCCATGTGGGCTACTAAGGGGATGCTGGGGGACATGATTTGTTAGAGTATTGGCAGTATTATTTCCTAGGAATAGTGTACATTTCGTGCGTACCCCATTTTGCAGGTTAGTTAGGGAGACCAACCTCCGAATTTCTCGAGGACACGTTAGCATCAGGGAAGACTAGGCTTGTATTATCCGGACATAGGGTCCGCGTTCCTTTACAAACATCTCACATTGTTTACCTAAGTCCTGGTTCGTTTACTAGGATCCTATGGGTATTTTGGTAATTTGGTGAATTACCGGGAATTATTAGAATATGAAATAGATTGGAGAAACATATCAGTATCTGGGGGATTAGTTAATTAATTGGGGATTTAAGGTGTAATTTGAGGTTTATTGGAGATTTAAGAAAAATTACAAAAATGCCCTTTGGGGTTAATTAAGAGTTTCTTTGGAGGAAGGGGTATTATGATCTTTCTTACCATCAGATGTAGTGAACTAAGCTAAGTCTTGAGAAGTTGACCCTCACGTTCAGTCTTCCTCACTCTATCTTTCTTCTAGTTCTTCACCATTTGCTAAGAACACACAAGAAAAGGTTGGAGCTTGAGAAGTTGGAGGACTTAAGGAGAATTGAAGCTTGTTGTTAAGGATTAAGGCTACCAGGGATATCATCAAGCGTGAGAATTACGATTTTCTGAGTGATTGAGGTTAGCTTGCTGTCCTTCTTTTAGTAATTTTTGTTTTGGGAAAAAATTATTAAGAATTGTGATTTTGATGGGTCTTGGGCATATGTTAGTTTTAATTTGCAGTGTTGGTAGGTTGTATTACTGAATTGTGGTCGGGATTTGGCTTGAAATTGGTTGAAACCTTGTTTTGGGGTGATTTGTTTTGGTTTGCGATTTCTGAAAATCGCAATTTCTGGGTTTCTCGCGGTAGCGCTGCGACCCAATTGAATGTCTTCGAGGGTGGGTTTCCCTCAGTCAGCCATGGCGACGAGACCGTTAGTATGGTGTGACACAGCTCAAAATGGGAAGAAATTTTGGGTCAAACTCTTGGACAGTGGGGCACTGTGACCCTAAGTGGTGGGCGCCGCAGCTCAAAATGCTTATAATTTCTTAGAGGCTTCTTGGCCTATTGTGGGGCTGTGACACAGCTAGGGGGCGCTGCGGCGCTAAATGTGATTCAATAATATCTTGAGTTTGGGTTGGGGAACCAAAGCAGAGGGCTTGGGAACAATTACATTACCCGATTTAGTGGAATCTGAGGTCCCGAGGGCTAAGACTTAGTCTCAAAGCTATTTATTGGTGTTAGTTTCTGATGTAATTTCTCAATGTTTTGTGACTAGGGATTACTGCTAGGCTCGGGAGGAAAGGATCGTACTAGGGGTCGCCTTATTAAATCGCTATGAACTCGAGGTAAGGGCAAAGGAAAGATGGACTAGCCATGAGTTGGAGAGTTGTATGAGTGACGTGTACATACTCAGCCTGCTTGGCTGCCACGGTCGAGATACGTTTGAGGAACAAGGGTTTTGGCTCGATTTTGCCGCTTAGGTCGGGTAGTTCGATAACTTTTGTTGTAACTGTACTTTTGATTTAAAACCTTTGGGATCCCTTGTATATAGTGAAACCTTTTTAATGAAAGTTTAACATCATCGGCAAAAATTTTAATACTAAAACTGTTGTATATCCTTAATTATACTTTTAAGCCCAAATGACAAGCCTAATGAGTTAAGCACTATTTTTAACACATGGTGTAACAATCCTGTATTAATAGGTCTTTACAGCGGTTGTCTAACCTAGATTTTTTCCATTAGAGTCTTCATCGCCCTGTTTCTGATATCCAGGAGTGTCAGTTTTAGTTCTATAATTATACAACAACTTTTCATGATCAATGGCACGAGCAGTATCCCGACAATATATTTTTTTACTTTTCTGAACATGATTCATGAGTCATATCACTCTCCAGAGCGTGAGGAGGCACCAATTGCTGATGACGGTGATGATATGACCGACGATCCTTAGTCAGGTGGTGGGGTATTCTTTTCTTTCCTTTGTATTTTCCTGCTAAACAGTGTGGACACTAATTATATTAGGTTTGGGGGGAAAGAGTTTATATAGTTTTATTTTTTTGTTCTTTTATTTAATTTTGGTGGAATTTAGCTTTTAGATTTTATGTTTTTCTAGATGACTATACTTAATTGAGATGTTGATTCTATGACTCGTGGTCTTCAATGATGACTATTATGCTTAACTCTCTGATTTCACTTGGTATGTGTTTTGAAGCTTATTGACTGTGTGATTGGCTTATCTTACTTGGTGTTAATGTTGTTATCTCTTGTTGATATGTCTTTTTATGATTCTTATTCACTATGTGGATTTGTGGGTATTGTAGAGACTTTGATTTATTTTCATTGACACAAAGACAACTAGAACTTACTTGAGTAAATTGTTGAGGCGAAATCCTAGATCTTTCCTATGTAGAGATGAAAGAGGCACTTTCTTTGAACCGTTTGAGCCAGAAAGATAACCAATATATCTATATTTTCCCTTTGTTTCCCTTTTTTAGCCTAATTTTGTCTTCTTATTTTTTGCTATTTAAACACATCTTGAGCGTGTGATATACTGATTTAAACTTGATTTTTGTTTATCCTTTTACCCTCTTTCACAACATAAGAATAGGTTTAAATTGTATTGATTTATGAAGTGTGTTGTAAGGAGGGGGATGTAGTATTTTATGATAGTGTGATTTAAGAAGGGATGATGTGTTGTGTTTTCAATGAGAAAAGGGAGTTTCACTTCAATTGTGTTGTTAGTAAAGTTTCTTTTCTATATAAATAGAAGAAAAAAAGAGAGATGAAAATCTTTGAAAAAAAACATGTTGAAATGAAAAGAAACAAGTTTGGGGGAGTTGTAATTCATTGGGGCAAATTAGAAGCCCAAAATGAAAGTTTAAGACAATGTTTTGGGAAAGGGAAGTTTTATATTGAAAAGTTTATGGCGTGAAATTAAGTCTAAATGTATCTCTTTTGTCCACCATTTACCCAAGCCAAAAGTTATAAACCGAATAAATTCCTCTTGATTTACATGGTATTTTATTTACATTAGTGAAGATAAATTGAACAAGTAAGCTTATGGTTATTTGAGTATGTGATTTATTCTTTATTTTGTCTCAACACACATGAGCTACATATTTGTTTGATATTATTACAGATGATTTGCACACAATGAGATGGTGATATTAACAGTTGATTATTTATTTGTTGAAATTCTAGTCATTCATTTTGATTCACATATTGAGTGGTTGAAGAGAGTTTCCCTTGAGTGTGCATGAATTGATTAAGTGGGAGTTCAAGTCAGCGAAGGAGGCATTAGATTGCTTTACGAGAGGTAACAAATCACCAAAAGACAAAAAAAAAACATACTTGGGAAAAGCCCAAGCGATACAGTGCTTGTCATATTGCGATACATCGCCTGGCACATGTGATGCGTCGCCTGTTGACCTGCGATTCATCGCCTGTTGCACCACAAAATTTAGAAATTGTATTTTTTCACACGTTTTTTATTCCAAGTCGAGGGGAAGTCGGCCAAGGACATTTCTAGACACCAAACCACGGCAAAAACAAATATAGAAGGTAGGAGACTCGAATGTGGAAGATCTAAGAAGTGAATCAAAGCCACATCAACGAAGTTCTTTAGTTTTTTTTATTTCCTCTTTATTTCATTGATTTTTCCCGGTAATTACAATATGTTTGAGATTATAAACCACATTATGTGCGACTAGTTTTCTTGTTTGTTAGAGTGTAGATGGATCTCTTGATATGATTCTATTTCTATGATTTAATGCAATGTTTAATTTAGTCCAATATTGTTCTTGTGTTCTACTTTGAATCATTGTTGCTATAATTATGATTTATATATTTTATTGATGTATTTTTTATAATTATGGCTATATTTAGATTGTGAGAATTATTACTCGAGAGGGGAACTTTTAAACAATCCTCCAGCGAGTAAAACAACTTAGGTTGTGTGAGATTGAGACATAAGCATGAATCTAGGTAGGTGAAACAGTTTTAGAATGTGAAATTGAGAGGTGGAATATTTAGAATTGTTTCTAGAGTGAAACTTAATGAAGGTAGGGATAAATGGTCATATAGAGAAATAGGCTAGTTGTCACTTGCACATTCTTTATGCGACACTCGAGAGAGGGTATAGAGATAAAACCACGCTCTAGGTTCTTGAGAATATTTGATTGAATTAGGCACATTAATTATTAGGATTAGAATTGTTAGAGACTAAAGTTGAAACCTTAACAATTGTTCTTATCTTGAATTTTTATGTTTAATTATTTGTTCTTTAAAATTCATATTTTATTTTAAATTTATTATTATCTTTTACAATTGATTACTTAAATAAAGTTAGGATTTAGTATTCATTGTACTTAATTTGTTTAATTGATTTTAATCCTTGTGGGAAGATATTGGTCTCTCGACCACTTTATTAGTTGTTGGACTTGTGCACTTGCAAGCATATCTATTATTTCTCACAACACCCAGATCATTTCAGAAATCACCTCTTTCACCTATTTAAACCCCTTAACTCTCATATTTCACCACTTTCATCTTTTTCTTAAAAAAGAAAAAACTTTGCGTGCTTCCTTCGAAGAAGAACGTATCAGATCTACCCTAATTTCCCACATACTCTCCTTTTTACAACGAGTTCCCAAGGATTTCTCTGAACAAGTTCTTCCAATGCACTCTATAGTTTCATCATAAACTCCCCTTGTGTAAGTTTATCTACTGTTTCTTTGTTGATAATGTCTATAAACTTTTCCCTTTTCTTGTTCTTGATGTGTTCTTTCTATATTTGGAAAAAAAGGGTATTTTGATATGTTTTTCTAAGGATATTGTGGAAATAATGAGATTTTTGGAGCGAAAATTTAATTTTTTCTAGGTTATAAAGTGGTAGGATATGGGTATCGTGTAGTACAAGAAATAGGGTTTTAGACGTAGGGTTTATACACACGCTAACCAATGATAACCCATTTTTGGGTAGCTGCCAAGTTTTTCCTAGAAAATTGGGACTGTCCAAATTGGAAATTATTCACACACTTTATGTGGGTATCGCCTCAATACTTCGAGCCTATATTGGCCCAATTACATCGAAACTATAACCTTGTTATTTCGAGCCTATTCAGGCTTGAATTTTTGAGATATTTTCTCAGTTTATTCATCTTTTTAAAAAATGGGCACTCAACTTTTTATTTAATGTTAGATGATGCAGTCTTCCAAGAAGAATTGGTGGGGGCCCGACCTTGCCATCCCTTACCAACCTCCCTAACCTCAATAGAATCAAAGATTAATACATTAGTACGAAGATCGCACTGACCATGAAGACATCAGTGCTCATTTTCAACGTCAAATTGTTGAGGTTGAAGAGGGTAAAGAGAAGAAGGTTACGCCTAGTAATTCATCTCTACCTTGATTCTTGCATCCTTCTTGTTCCTTTGGACCCCAAAATCAGTGTAACCATAGCCTTCCACCCCAATGAGCTCCCCTTCAAGATCATCGAGAGTTCTTCAGACAAATATCCAAGGTCTTCAGCCTCTTGGGCGTCTTCACTCCCTCTTCAAAAAGAGAATTCTTCAAGACCGATCATTACCAAAGCTCGGTCACGTCCACCAAGCGGATTTCAGACATTGTATGTTGTGATGGTTTAAAATTATCCACAGAGCTTGTCTG
Organism: Humulus lupulus; assembly: GCF_963169125.1. Classification (NCBI taxonomy): domain Eukaryota; kingdom Viridiplantae; phylum Streptophyta; class Magnoliopsida; order Rosales; family Cannabaceae; genus Humulus; species Humulus lupulus. Next base: position 119,191,560 of record NC_084794.1, read on the forward strand.
TCAAGCTCCAAATCCTGACGAGAGGAACAACTATGCTCTAGGTGAAGGCAACCCTGAGTGAAAATATAAGCTTGCGGCCTAGAGTCATGAGCATATGCAAGTTGGGGCTCTTTTTCCTTTGAGAGATTACTTCAAAAGGTTTATCAATTAGGTTGGTATAGCTCCTTTCAAAATACAGTCTGATTCCTATAGAATCCTAGCAGCCCAAGGGTCGCAATATCATGAGGTGAAGTGGGAGGGACCCTCGGCATATGAGATTCTTTATCCCTTTTACCTCAAGAGTAATCCTATGTGAACCAATGGTGGAGATGGATTCTATTATCTTTCGAGCTGGCCTAGAGAGAGAAGGCTCTTTGAAGATATTCCCAACTAGTTAGGTGTTAAATTTTTTTTATCAATGAAGTAAAAAATTTCATTAAAAACGTTTGAATTTATACAAGGGATCCCAAAGGTTTTAAATAAAAAATACAGTTACAACAAAAACAACAGAACTCGTCGACCGAAGAGGAAAAATCGAGCCAAAACCCCTGTTCCTCAAAAGTATCTCAATCGTGGTGGCCGAGAAAGCTGAGTATGTACACGCCACTCCTACAGCTCTCTAACTCATGGTTGGTTCATATTTCCTTTGCCCTTACCTGCACCACGAAGCACGCGTGAGCCAAGGCTCAACAAGAAGACCCAAACAAGTAAAATAAATATCCAGATAGACATTAACATGTACTACATACTCATAATCACAACAAGTTTACATTAATTTTCCAATCAGTATATGATTCATGCCGAGTATATGCCTATCACACCCCTGTAATAACCCTGCCACTACGGCCTACATTATGCATGTAATCCCGATAACGGTCTAACGACCGATAATTCACAATCACAACCTGTAAAGCCCTGGATAGCCAAGACCGCTACACTGTGTACTTATAAAGGTGCAGGACTTGCTAATCACGTCTGTTAGTTAAAAACGTGTTTGCTAAAATCATTAATGCGTTAGGGTTAAAAGGTTTTGGTCTCAAAAGATACTTTTCATGTAACTAAGCATTTTTACACATGGGATCCCAAAACGAACAGCGTTTAAAAGTCAATTTACAAAATTGACAGAGCACAAACAACCACTAGCCATTCTAAAGGAAAAACAAATGTTTATGGTTCTTCTGTCCCTGTCTCCCCTCAACCGTCACGGCTGAGCAGCTGATCATGTACATTATGCTCCCAGAGCTCTCCAAATTAAGGCTGATCAAGCTTGCCCTGGCCTTTACCTGCACCACGAAGCACCCGTGAGCCAAGGCCCAACAAGAAAGTATAATATCATAACACAAGTACTGATAATAATCATAAACTCTTTAAGCATGATTAAACATTTAGCAATCCCTAATAAACATATAACTTATCGACATAACACATGGATTTACAAGCTAACACTTAGCCATTCAGCATATCATATTCAACAATCAACCACCACAACCAAATTACACAATAAATAAGGTCGACACCCTTAGGTCGCACCTTCTGTTTACCCCACTGACTCCGGCCCACTTAAACCGAGCTCAGTGCATAATAACCTTTCCTCAGCTACCAGTGGGCGAGCCGCGCCCTGTCCACTAATGTAAACTCCGGCACTATTAGGCCGTTTGTCTACTATTTACATGGCATAATACCATCCTCTATAAAGTATACAAAATCGGGAACCCGTAGTCCCATTATGAATCCACAACTGGGTGCAGTTTTCTTACCGATCACGAGAAATGCCCCTTGAGCACGATCCGTCTCCCGAGCCCTAGCTTTTACCTAGTCACAACCAAGATAAGGGATTCCATTAATATTCGAATAAAGGTTTCTGGGTGAAGCTCTTGCTTCCGGGACATCGAATTCCACCAAGCACAGTGGTGAAATCGATCCCGAGCACCTTGGGTTAGGTTCTCGCGCTAAAAACCTTCAAATAACAAAAAATTCCCTTAAGGGTCACAGCCCTAAAAACCTGCGCCGCAGACCGCCCCGTAAAACAGAGGCTAGGCCTCTTTGATCACAGACACGCATCGCAGCCTTGCCCTGTGGCACCGCGGCGCTTCTCTACCGTAGAGCCTCCTTGGCTCTTCTTTGCTCCGCAGGGCCACGACACTCTAGAACAGAGTCACGGCCTAGCCCCTCGTGCCCAGAAAATCCACCATTTTTAACATCCTAACCTTGCTCAAAACCACCCAAAACCATCCTAATTCCAAAACCCATTGATCACAAAACTTCTAACATGATCCTAGCAACATAATCCAGCAAAAACCTAGCTTAGAAACTCATCAAAATCCCATTTTAGTTTCTGAAACCCTAAAGCTCAAGAACATAAAAACCAGCCATGAAAACACCAGAATTAAAACATTAGATCATAAATTCAAGCTTACCTTCACTGCAAAGCCACTTCTCTAAGAAAATTCTGAGCTAACTCCCGAGATTTCTGCCTTAATTCAACCTTGAAATTAAGAACCTAAGAACTCTTAGAATTCAGCCCCAAAACCTCATAATCAACTGATCACAATGAAATTCACTTCTTACCTTAGTTTCTAGTTTGATTCCCTAGTTTCCACTGAGTTAATCCTCCAATTCCTCAGCTCAAACCTCTGAATTCCCAGCCAAATCCCCTTAGTTTTCAATGATTTCCTCGAGAGAGAAGAAGAGAGAAGGAGAGAGAAAGGAAAGGGTCGGTTCCTTGAGTTTCCATTATTTCCTAAGTTTTATCTATCTACCCTTAAGCAATTAAATCAATCCCGAGGCTCAGGGTACCGGAAACATCCCCGAGGGCAAAATGGTAAATTCCCTAGTATTCCCGCCTAAACTTCCTAACCTCAAATATATCTCCAATTATTTATTTCCATGACTCGATAACCCAAATAATCATCTAGTACCCGAAATACCCCTTCACTTGCCCCAAGTCAAATATTAGGCCCCGTTGTGACTTTCCTGCTAACTAGCTCCCTAGGATCGCCTCAAGTTGCATGCTACAGATTTACCCACATAATAATGTGGTTCTCACAAATATAACATATAATCATACAAGCATGCTTATCATAAAATCATGCATTAAGCAGACATTAGTCATTTTGGGTCGTTATACAACCAATCAATATAAGCAGTTATAACAACAAATGATTATATAAAGCAGACATTTAACTTTAAACAAATTGAAGGCACGCTCATACCCGTGTCCAATAATTAGGGCCCACCTAAACTCAGTGCATGTGTAGGTTTTCTTACCTCGAGTCCTGTGCAACACGTAAAACGATCCCAGGTGTTATCCTTTTCCGTATCCTTGAGAAACCCTCGTCATAACACCAATGATATACTTATCAGAAAATAATTATGATAATGGGCCTCAAGACCAAGCCTAGATCTCAGTACCTCTAATCTCACTAAACAGTATAGTGGAATTGTCCCTCGAGTCTCCCAAGATAACTCCCCAATACCCTAAATAAAATTCACCTAAAATTGTACTAGTGCTGTGGAGAACCCCTAAACTATCGCAACTCTAAAATAAACGGAGAATCCCCTTTCAAAGGGCCACGACACTCCAATAGACAAAGAGCTTTTACTATCCAAATATCCCACATTAGCGCCGTCTTGCCCTCTGAAAGGGTCGCAACGCCACAAAAGTTAGAGGGCAAACCTCGCCGTCAATGAAACTCGAGCGAGTCGTGACGCTCATCCCAAGTACCGCGGCGCTACCGCGAGAAAACCCAGAATTGTGTTTTTTCAGAAATCTCAAACCAAACCTAATGGCCCAAAATTGACCCCAAACTAGCTAGGCAGCCAACATACAACATAAACAGGTCATAAACACTTCCAATTACACCTTAGAATTAACAATTGCCACACTTAGGGTCTAAACTCAAAGAAACTCATCAAGAACACCATTAAAGAGAAAGCTCATGGAATTGCCTAAGAATTTCCAGATACTTAGGTTGAATGGTGGTCTTTAACAACTTCTATTCCCACTGATAGCTCCAATTTCTACCAAAGATCTCCAACAAATGTTAGAAATGGTTCCAAGCCAAGCTTTGTGTTCTAAACCTCTTGAGAGAAAACTAGAACAAAGAGAGAGTATACTAAACCTGAAGGACCTAGATCCTTCATCCCCTTTGGCTCTTGTTTAATGTAATGGTCTAAATGAACATTCTACCCTTTTGCTTAACTTACCCTCCTAGCAAGACACAAGGGCATTTTGGTCATTTTGCCTAAATCTCGGCTAAACCTTAAATTTCACCACCAATTCCAAATTTAATCCTCTAGGCCCACATATCTCTCCCAATAAATTCCCATTTACTTATAAATCCTCATAGCATTTCCAAATTACGAAAATGCCCCTAGGCTCCCCTGAGCCAAGTATTTATCCCCGTTGTGACTTTTTTGATAAATTTCTCAAAAGGAATGAATCGTGCTGAATATCATAAATATATCCACATAATAATGTGGTCTCAAGTACTTAGTATAAAAAATTACAAATATACCATCAACGAGACAAAATTACGAAAATGCCCTTTTTTTTATGAAAGTGGGCCTTTAAGCATATTTGAGACACATAAATGTTCATAACCAGTCATATCATAATATAACTTATATAATTTCCAACTATGTACTCCAGGCATAATAATGAACATACTAATTCTTATTAGGAGTTTTGGGATGCTACACTACGTCGAAGCCTTCCATCACCTCGGAGCAGGTTCCACCTCCAACCCCTAGAATGGAGACTCCTCCCCCTCCTCCTCCTCCTCTAAGAAAAATATCCTCAACGAACAAAGGGAATAAAGTCACTGACCTCACAGTCTCGAGGCTAGTTAGTGCCCTAACTCCCACCATGACTCGCAAGTTTGTCGCTTTGAGTCATGAAGGGGAGTTTATACTAGACAATGAGGCTGGTGGCTTAGGAGCTGACCTCTCCTTGGACTGACTCAAGTGGGTCGAGCATGCAGCAACCTTGATTTTCCAATTTGGAGGATCTTGAAGGGTGATGACTCCACAAATCTTCTTGACCAGAGTGTGGAGCTAGGAATCTCAGTAAAGATCTTCCTCATGCTTGAAAATTTTAAATAACTTGCCCTTTTATTTTATTAACACTTTGTTTATTTCAGGCCTTACTTCGTGCCTTGCGCTAAAGCTCTCTCTTGTCGACTTAGGTGGACATAAGCCACAAACTAGCCTTAGACGCCAAGGCATCTCAGAATAATACTGAGGACACCGTTAAAGAGGCCAAAGGTAAGTTATCAACTTTTGAGGCCGAGGTTGGACGTCTAAAGACCGATCACGATGTTGCAAGGGTCAAACTTGACACCAAGATCCCTGAGATTGAATGCCTACAGTTGCAAGTCTCTAAGCTCGTAGAAGAGAAGAAGGCGACTTATGACATCATGGGGGAGGAGAAGAACCGCCTCTTGGAGGAACTCAAGGAGAAGAAGGATCACTCAATGGATAAGTCCATGTATCGCATATGGTCTGTGAATCCCGAGATCAACACCTCTTTTCTAGAGGATCAAGAGGACGCCTCGCTAGCAAAATGGCGAGTTCGTCTGACGGAGAAGGAGGAAGCCGAGGTGACTACTGTGGAAGTCGGGATTGAGGAGGAGAAGGATGATACTGTTGAGTCCGCACCTGCCTCAAAGGAGTAATTATATTTTTGTTACAAAGGCTTCGACCCTTATTTTTTATTTGTAATTAATTAAGGCCCTTGGGTCCGAGACAATTTACAACTCGATTCGGCGAGTTATTTTATCTCTTGCTTTTGTAATTACTTTTCTAATTTTTAAAGTAGTTTTTTATTTAAATTTCTTTATCAAGAAAATTCATGAACATATCTACTTTAATCTTGCCCTCATATCATGCCCAATATTTTCTATGTGTAGAAATATTTCGAGCTTTCCTTATATTTGGCTTTTGTTATACTTTTTTATCCATACAAGTAAAGTCTGATTTAAGATTGAACTTCGATATTATCATATACGGTTTGTTCTTTGCTCTTGGTTCAACCACTTTTTTGATGAGGTCGAATCCTACTCATACAGTAATTTTATTTTAAAAATTATTTAATGATTTTTAGTTTTTTTTTTGTCTAGTTATTTCTTTTTATTATCAATTTCCTCTCCTCGTCCATAATTATGGTTTTGAGGTTGAAATCATGTGTTGCAAAAAGTTTTCCAACATGAAATACATTGGTTAGTTAATCTAGACTTATATATGATCATGTTTGTTCTTGGTTAATTATCCCTGCACTTTTATTTTGATATATTTTTTTGAGCCTACGGTACTATTGGTATACAACATATGCCCCCTTTTATTCCTATGATTGTGAAATCTTAGGTTGTTTGATTACTGAGTGCAAGCAAAAATCTTATCAAAATAAAAAATGAAAACTAACAATACTTTATTGACAATACTAAAAAATAAATACAAGCTTGGTGACAATTAAATAAACATCTTCCAAAATTTATGTATAATATGGTCATAGATGTTCACAATTTCAAGCTCGTGGGACCAATTCTCTTTAATCGAGCTAGTTTGTTGATGCCAGGTCGAATGATGGATTAAATTGTTTAAGGTCCTTCCTAATTAGGCTCGATTACTTCTGCCGTTGTGTCTCATGTGGCTAGAAATACTCGTCTGAGTACTAAATCTCTCACTCAAAAGTCTCTTTCTCGAACCCTTTTGTTGAAGTACCTTATGGTTCGTTGCGGATACGCAATATTTTTTAGTTGAGCTTCATCTCGTTTTTCTTCTAACAAATCTAAGGATTCTTCGAGTTGGATCTGATTCGAGGCTTGTGTATATGCCTTCAGTCTTAGTGTCGATACTTTGACCTCGATTGGTAAAATAGCCTTGCAACCATAGGCTAACGAGAAGGGTGTGTGTCCAGTCGAGGTTCGAGCTGTCGTTCTATAAGCCATAGTACTTATGGTACTTCATCTAGCCATTTTCCTTTGGCCTCTTCAAGCTGCTTCTTAATTGAACTCTTCAGTGTCTTGTTCACGGCTTCGACTGGGCCATTTTCCTGGGGATGGGCTACTGAGAAGAAGCATTTTATAATCCCATTTCGTTCGCAAAACTGAGAGATTAGTTCTCTATCAAATTGGGTTCCGTTGTCTGGAACTATTTTCCTCGATATCCCGTATAGTTATATGATGTTCTTAACAACGAAGTCAAGGACCTTTCTCGAGATGATAGTTGTAGGTAAAAGTTCAGCCTCGGGCCATTTAGTGAAATAGTCCACGACTGCTATTGCATATTTAACTCCACCTTGTCCCATTGGTAGCAATCCTATGAGGTTTATCACCCATACTGCAAATGGCCATGGGGAGGTTAACATGGTGAGCTTGGTTGGTGAAGCTTGTGGTATCGATGAAAACCTTTGGCATTTATCACACTGTTTAACATAAGTGAATGCATCGACTATTAGGGTAGGCTAGAAGTATCCTTGCCTTATGAATTTTTTTGAGAGGCTATGCTCCCGGCATGATCTCCATAAAATCTTCATGGATTTCTTCGAGGGTTATTTTTTGCTTCTGGGGGGTTACACATCATAATAGAGGCATAGAATGTCCTCTTTGGTAAAATTTTCCTTCTAAGATAGTATATCTTGGAGTCTTGTACATTAACTTTCGAGCCTCATTCTAGTCTTTAGGGAGATTCCTGGTTTCGAGGTAGTTGATTATAGGTGTCATCCATGTTGGTTCTGAATTAATCATGGCAACCTCGTTTATTTTCAGCTCGATGATACTTGGTTGTGGTATAAATTCTACCAGGAACACATTGAGTTTGTTGGCTTCTTTAGTTGTTGCAAGTCGTGCTAAGGCATCATCACTCGAGTTATGTTCCCTTGGGACCTATTTGAACAGTTCAAATGTTGTTTTGACCTTTTCCATGTATGCTGCCATTTTAGCCCCTCGATTCTCGTACTCACCCTATACCTTGTTGACCACTAGTTATGAATCACTGTAATAGTGTATAGCTTTGGCTTTTAGCTCGGAAGCCACCTGGAGCTCTACTAGTAGCGCTTAATATTCAACCTCGTTGTTGGATGCTTAAAATCCAAATCTCAATGTTGAATGAAATGTGTGTTCTGAAGGGGTTATTAGTATAATACGAGTCCTAGGTCAATTTTCATTAGATTATCCATCAACATAAAGTTTCCACAACTCTCGTGCTGGGGTTATTACTTATTCCTTGGATATTCCTGCGCATTCTACTATGAAATCGGTAGTGCCTGGCCCTTTGTCGTTATTCTAGGGTGATATGTGACCTCGAACTACTCGAATTCAATGACCCATTTCAGTAGCCAACCTGATGCTTCAAGCTTTGACAGTATTTGCCTCCATGGTTGATCGGTTAGCACATGTATAGGGTGCGCTTGAAAGTAAGGTCGCAACATTCAAGATGCATGCACTAGGCACAACATGAGCTTTTCCATTAGAGAGTACCATGATTCATCTCCTAAGAGTCATTTACTGATGTAATAGATTGGCCTTTCTACTTTTTTGTCCTCCCAAACTAACGCAACACTAATTTCATGCTCGGTTGTGGCGAGATATAATTACAGTATTTCTCCCATGACATGTTTAGATAAGATAGGTGGTTCCATGAGGTATTTTTTAAGAGCATGAAAGGAAACCTTGCACTCCTCTATCCATTCAAATTTCTTGCCCCCTCTCAAAAGATTAAACAATGCAGACATTTATCAGTGGATTTTGAGATGAACCTATTTAAATCCGCCATTCGTCTAGTTAAGCTCTAGAAACCTTTATGCTTTCGTGGTGAAGGCATATCTATTAGTGCCCCTATCTTGTCTGGATTTGCCTCGATACCTCGAGCATTCACTATACTTTCGATGATACCCCGAGCTTTCCTAAAGATACCCCGAAGGAACACTTTTGTGGGTTAATTATCCTATTATACTTTCGAAGTATAGTGAAACACTCCGTGAGGTCGACAACTTGGTTGTTATTGTGTTTGGATTTTACTAGCATATCATCCACATACACTTCAATGTTGTTTCCAATTTTTTTGGTTAACATGTGATTTACTAATCTCTGGTATGTAGCTCTTCAATTCTTTAGCTCAAATGGCATCACACTATAACAATATAGTCCTTTATCTGTCAAAAGCTCGTGTATTCTGAGATGAGAGTTTGCATTTCTATCTAGTTATATCCAGAGTAACCTCCATGAATGCCATGATATCGTGCCTCGAGGTCGCGTCAATGAGCTGATCAATTCGAGGTAATTGGAAACAATCCTTCGGGCATTCCTTATTCAAGTCTGTATAATCAATGCAGATTAGCCACTTTTTATTCGGTTTGGGGGCTCAAACAGGATTGGCTATCCAGTTTGGGTAAAACACATCTCTTATGAAGCGATTTGCCTTTAATATATCAACCTCTTCTTTCAGAGCTTGTTTCCTTTCATCATCAAGGAGTCTTCTATTTTGTTGTTTCGAGGGTAATCTCTTATCTATATTTAATGCATGGATAATTATGTTGGGACTAATCTCAATCATATCTTAATGGGACCACGCAAAAACATCCTGATTTTCCCTCAGAAAGCATATTAATTTCTATCTCGCTTCCTTACTGAGGTTCTTCCCAATCTTCACCAATTTGGTGGTATCCTTATCATTGAGTTGAATTTCCTAGATCTACTCTATTGGGCCAAGATCATCCTGGTCTTCTCCAATTCTTAGGTTGTTCTCATCCTCGACCTTGAAAACTCTCTCTTCGATATCCTCGATCAAAACTATCACTGAATGTCCTCGAGGTCCTTTATTGGGCCGGAACTCGATTTTCTGGAAAATAAATGTTCCATTGGTCGTGGCCACCAAAAAACACTGGCTGTGACCGGCGATTTATTTTTCCTTAATTTTTAAATTTTAGATGTACTTTTAAAAGGGAAATTAAAGGGGATAGGGTTAATTGTGATGAAGAATAGAACCTAGGTTAAATGAATTGCATGCTTAATGAATTTGTTCCTTAGATTAACTTGTTTCCATTAAATGTAATGCTTTTCTTGGGGTGAACAGATTGCATGCTTAATGGATTTATTTCTTGGTAAAAAGGACTAATTAAGAGAACTTAGCTTTAATTAATTATAATAAGGAGATTGAGATAATTGACTGCTTAAATGTTATCTGTGGGGTTAATAGTTTAATTGGTAATAGGGAATATTATTCATCACTGTTGATAGATTGATTGTCTAAGGTGGAGAATAATTCATAACTTTTTCTTTAAAATCGTATTATCCATTTTCCTTTGTTTATTAATTGATTTTATGTTATTAAATCTTAAAACAAAATCCCCTATTTAATTCATGTTTTTTTTAATGATAAATTGAATTATAGTCCTTGTGGGTTCAACCCTTACTACCACTTTACTAATAATTTAGTTAATAATAAGGAATAAATATTATTAAATTTGGTACGGCATACGACACGCATCAAATTTTTGGCACTATTGCCGAGGACTATTTTATTTAATTTGTTATTCATTTTTTTCCTTTTTACTAACTTGATATATTAGTTGTGGTTCATATTTTTAGGGCTTGCATTGAACTTGGTTTGAGACATGGCAATGTACTATCTGTTAGATAAACTTATACAGGATCTTTATTTATTTTCATGTATATCTAATATTAAACAAATTAATACAAGATAGCCTAAAACATGTTTCTAAAATTGAATTCAAAGAGAAACAAATAATATAATACTTACAGTATACGCAGCGGAATTAAGAGTCCTTCCTTTAGTTTCTCTAACTCTTGTATCCTTTCTGTCGCAGAGTATTATCAAGAAACTGAACCGATCTTCTATTTTCTTCACGATCTTCCAATGTATCCTTAGAACCACCTAGACTAGTGTGGGCAATTCTCAACACATGAGCTAGATATAGAGAGAAGAAGAGAAAATAACAAAGTGGCTTAGAAAAGGACTTGTGTTTAGAGAGAATATAAAACTATCAGAAAATCTGACTTGTGACTTATCTGTCGTCTCTAAAATCTTCTCTCTAAGCACTCCTTTTATAGACTCAATTAGGCCATTTAATTTAATTAAAAAATCAATAAAATAACAGCCATTTTGAAGCCCTAGGTCGAAATTATCATGGGCTATAGGCCCGTGAAATTTCCCATTTGATTATAAGCCCATTGGACTTAAAATCAAGGCCTGTATTATTTTATATCGATTTAATTAATTAAATAATTATTTAAATCCTTTATCAAATTAATTATTTATAATTTGGACCTTGATTTAAACTTATTTATTAATTTAGATACTAATTTATTTTAATTAATAAATCTGCCATAATTTCTCTTTTCTTCTCAAAATTATACAACTCTGTGAAACTATCCAAAATTGACCTGGTCAACTTTGATAATTCTAATTGATGATTAAATCAATTAATTGAGACTATCTAGATGATTTTATCCAAGGTACAATGGGGACCATGGGCCTATGAAATCATGCTTCAATAAGTTATCATAAATCTAACAAATAAATTTACTAACTTATTAATTACTCGTGACTCCACTATAGACTTGGAATTGCACTCTTGAATTCATAGAGCGCTCTATAACAAATATAGATACGCTATTAATTATCCATTATTACAACCATAATTGTCACTCAATCCTCTATAGACGGTCTACAATGAGATAGGACTAAAATACCGTTTTACCCCTCATTGTATTTTATCCTTAAAACACTTAGTTCCTTGTAAATGATATTTCAGTAAACTAATTTAATTACTGAAATGAGATCTCTATCATTTAACACCTTGAACCAAACTAAAAGGAAACCATCGTTTCACTTCTTCATCAGAAGCTATAGATGTTCATATCTATGATTAACACTCCCACTCAATTATACTACCGAGTTCCCAAGATGTAAGTATGGGCTAGTCCGTAGGGTAAGCTGGTAACGAACAAGTCAAAGAACTCAAATAACACAATCAGTTAGAATACTAACCACTCAGAATTGAGATTGAATTGACCTATGGTCAACTATATGACATGACTAGAATAGATAATAACGACATGTTTACTTATCTTATCAACTGTCAATATCGATCTTGTTCGATGTAACATATACATCCGATCTTATCTACTTTGCTAATGTTCTGGAAAGAACATAACACTGTAATGTGTAAGTAGATCATATCGTAGATTGGCAAGTCAGTGTAAATCCGGTGCACTGACTAATCTTAGGACTAACTTATTTTGAACATATAATCATATTTATATTCCACTGTGATTACGTCACTATAAATAAGATTAGCTATATGCTCGGGATTTAATAGAAGTTTATATTAAACAAATAATCATGAAAATAAAACATGTGAGCAAAGTTATTGACCAAGTCAAAAAATGATTTCTATTCTTTTATTGATAATAAAATGAGATTACAAAGAATTTGGGTTTTAATTAGGGCATAAAACCCCAACACTATCAACCCTGCTATGATTCACAAAATGAATAGATACGACCCCTGTTATAACAATTATAATTCACAATGGGAGGAATATTCTAATAATTTCTATGATTGAAATCAATATGTTGAGTCAAATTACTACTCTCAATCATAATATAATGAGTTTGTACCACAATATTCAGATCCATCAATTCAAGATCTCATTAATGCATTAGATGCCAACAATCTCCAACTTCAACAGATGTCACAGCAGGCTTACGTGCCTCTTCCTAAACAACCTCCTACATGAATGCAACAAGATCAGGAACCATCAATTTCAAATATGCTAAAAACATTGGTGGCATCAAATATATAGAACCAAGTAATTATTTAGAGTAATCTAAAATATTTTCAAAATTTAGAGAGTACAATGGGAAAATTTGTTATAATTGAATAATCTTAAGGTTGAGAATTTTGGAGAATTACGAACAGAAACGGAGAGTAATTTAATAGAGAATGATAGTACCCTTTCTTTCCAAAGTGGTACATAATTTGAGTCATCACCTCACCCAGACAAAATATTTGATCCAATTCCAACTCAAGAAGTCAACAATTCACCCAAGAAGGATCCTCTCCACAGGAGGTTGACACTCTCACTTTAGTTGGTCCATAATTACAGAAAAAGTCATACAAACCAACTGTCACATCCTATGTATCTTTTCTGCCCTTTCTGAATAGATTGAAAAAGTCTAACAAAGAGGAGGCCAATAAGAAGGTAATTAAAACGTTCCGTAAAGTAGAGGTTAAAATTCCACTCATAGATGCATTCAAGCAAGTACCTCGCTTTGTTAACTTCTTGAAATGGTTGTGTACTAACATAACAAAAGAAAGTTTAGAGTTGATAAAAAAAGAAGTGTGGGGGTAGAATGTTTCTTCTATTCTTCAAAGGAAGCTGCTACCCAAGTGTCAAGACCTCGGGATGTTTACAAATCCATGCATCATTAGTAAAATCAGGTTTGATCATTGTATGATAGATTTAGGAGTACCTATTAATGTTATGTCTTATTTTATTTTTGCTTCTTTAAATATAGGCTAATCGCACTAATGTTTATTCCCTAAGGGTAGTTGAAGATGTTTTGGTGTAGGTTCAATTTAGGAGATCATTCCGACTTATTAGAAGTACAAAGCTGGATGTCAAAGTATGGGCACTATAAGTGAAGTTCGATGGTGAATTTATACAATTTGATATGCTGAATTCTACTGATAAGTACAATAGGAAAAATGTTCTGTTAAATGACCCACCATAACAATTATGACCACATCATTCAATAGAACTAAACGATGTTAAACAAAGCAAACTTGCGGGAGTTTTTCTTACCCTTATCTTTTTATTTTGGATTGATTTTTATTTAGTATATTCCTTGGGGACAATGCGTAAATTAAGTGTGGGGAAGGGAAAGATGCTTGTTTTATTTTTATTTTTCATTTATTTAATAGTTATTTTTTTTAGTTGTTTAGTTATTTTTAGTTGTTTAGTTGCATGTTGTTGTTTAGTTGTTTCTAGTGTCATTTTAAAAAAAAATATTAGTTTGATTTTAGGTTGTCATAAGCATGGTTGTAACGCCCTGGATAGCCAAGACCATTACACTGTGTATTCTAAATAGTGCTGGACTTGCTAATCAAGTCATTTGGATATGAACTGTAACTAAGGATAACTAATGGATTAGGGTTTAAAGATGTTGATCATAGGAATAGTTGTTTTCATTCAAAAGTCTCAGTATGTACATGGGATCCCAAAATGGGTGTTTACAAGGCATTTACAACTTCAAAAATAATTACAACATAAGCCGACCTAAGCGGAAAAATAAAGATTTATTTCTAGTCCCTATTGATCCCTCAGTTGTGGTGGTTGAGCAACTGCAAATGTACACGCCGCCCCTAAAGTTTTACAATTCATGGCTAGTCCAACTTTCCCTTTCCCTTACTTGCACCATAAAGCACCTGTGAGCTAAGGCTTGGAAAGAAAACTTAAATCAACATAATCAAATAAGAAACATTATATAAATAATAAGGTCAACAGTAAAAATCTGCTCAAGCAAACACATAATTCAATTTAAGAATCAATGAGTTAGACAAGTGCGATCATTAGCTATGAATATTTAGGTGACTTTCAGGTCTGCCTCTCTTAGGCCGAGCTGCGTTCCACCCGCTTGATGTCGGCCCTGGGTCCCTTAGGTCGGGCTTTCAAATTAGATATAATCAAACATATAGATTGCATAATACACAATCAGATGCAGCATATACAAGAATTCCTAATCGAATAATGACATTATAACAACAATCATATCCATTAAAATGAGTGAGGTTTTCGTACCTCGAGTCCAGAGCAGAGAATGTATGGCGATCTCGAGCACGATCCTTATTCCTGAGCCCCAATGGTATAACCTATTCACAATGCAATAACGAACAAACATCAATCGCTTAGACTATTTAAGAGCTTCCGTGTAAATTCCTAGTCTTCTGGATCTCGAATTCCACTAAACCAGGTAGTAGAATCCTTTCCGAGCCTTTAGATTTAAGTTCGCGAGCTTAAAAACTCTATTTGGCTAAAATGCCCTATTTGATCTGTGGCGCCCCCCATAAGCGCCATGGTCCTTAACAAGTCAGAGAGAAAATTTCCAAAATTTCCTAGACACACGCCGTGATGCAACCCACCCAACGTCGCGATTGAACCCCCTTAGGCCTCTGAGTTCATGCAGGTCGTGGCACTCCAGGAATCGCGCTGCGGCGCGACCCTACAAACCCCAAATTTCCAACATTTTTCTTGTGTTTTCCCCTAGCCAAAATCTATAAAATTCACCCTAAATAAGAAGAAAAGCAAAAATTGAACCCCTACGCCTCAATACTTTACTCAGAGCAGCACAAACACCTAAAGATTTAACAAAAACCTCATAGAAACTAAGAATTCAGAAGGAACTTTAAAACATCAAAAATTTAAAATCTTAGAACCTAAAACTTCAAATTACCTCTATTTGAATCATTCCTAGCTGCTCCCTTAAGCTTAGAAGCTCCCAGCTCCAACTGAGCTTCAATTCCCAGCAATCCGTGCCCCAAAATTCAGAGAATCGGTGCCTTCCCCTTTCAATTTTTCAAAGTCTCAAAAATGGGAGTGAGAGAGAGAAAATGAGGGAGAGAGAATGGCTGAGAGTGTTTGTGTTTTCTAGTTCTTTCTCAAGGCTTCCTAAGTCTCTAAGAGGCTAAGACAGTCCAAGACTACCCATCACCCGATAAATCCCGACTACACACTAAGTTTCCTAAAATACCCCTAGGCTCACCCCCAAGCCAAGTATTTGACCGTGTTGTGACTTTTCTACTAACTCACTCACTAGGAACTTCTCAAGCTGAATATCACAAATACATCCACATAATAATCTGGTCTTAATCACATAACAAATATAATTACATTTATACCTTCAATGGGTCAAAATTACAAATATTCCCTTATTAACTAAAACGGACCCACATGCATATTTTATACGCATAGACATGCATAAATATTAATATCACCATATAAATCATGTATGCCACCTAACCACACATATATTCAATTAAATTCACTTATAAATCTAATTAAGCCCTCTCAGCATAATAATCAAGGCACTAACCCTTATTAACAAATTTTGGAATGTTACAACTATCCCCTCCTATTGAAATTTTCGTCCTCAAAATTTACCTGAACAATGCAGAATGCTGATCCCAGATAATCGACTCTATCTCCCAGGTCACTTCCTCGACCTTGTTATACTTCCATAAAACTTTAAATAGAGGAATCGTTTTGTTCCTTAAAACCTTGTCCTTTCTATATAGGATCTGAATTGGTTGCCCCTCATATGAGAAAACCGTTTGTAGCTCCAGATGCTCATATCAAAATACATGGGTCATATCTAACACATACTTACAAAGCATTGAGATGTGAAACACATCATGAACTCCTGATAATGACGGGGGCAGAGCCAATCTATAGGCTACCTATCCGATCCTTTCCAGAATCTCGAAAGGTCCTACAAACCTAGGGCTCAACTTTCCTTTCTTTCCAAATCATTTTACTCTATACAGTGGTGAAACTCGCAGAAATACGTGGTCCCCTACCTGGAACTCCACATCCCTATTCTTAGGGTCAGTGTAGCTTTTTCTGTCTACTCTGTGAGGCGAACATTCGAGCTTGAATCTTCTCAATACCCTTATTAGTCCTTTGAACCATCTCTAAACCCAAATACTTCCTTTCTCCCATCTCATCCCAACAAATTGGTGACCTACACTTCCTTCCATAAATCTTCTCAGATGAAGCTACTCCAATCGTTGATTGATAGCTGTTATTGTATGAAAACGCAATCAACTGAAGATACTTACTCCAAGACCCCTAGAAATATAGCACGCATGCTCTGAGTATGTCCTCCAATATCTGAATTGTCCTATCAGAATGCCCGTCTTTCTGAGGATGATAGGTTGTACTGAACTTCAACTGACTCCCCATAGCCTTCTGCAAGCTTCCCCAAAACTTGGAGGTAAAAATAAGATCCTGACCTGATACTATAGATTTTTGAACCCCATGGAGATGTACAATCTCCCTCACATACAACTCTGCATACTGGTCCACAGTATAGTTTGTCCTCACTAGAAGAAAATGAGCTAACTTGTCTACTATCACCTATGTCGAGTCATGTTGCCCCACTGTCCTGGGCAAGCCTCCTACAAAGTGCATAATAATATCTTTCCATTTCCACCCGGGAATACCTAAAGGCTGTAACAACCTCGGTGGCCGCTCATGTTCAATCTTCACCTGCTGACAGGTTAGACACTTTGCCAAATAGTCGACCACGCCCTTCTCCATCACAGGCCACCAAGACAATGACCTTAGATCCTGATACATCTTCATGGTGCCTATATGTAATGAATACGATGTGGTATGAGATTCTTCAAGGATCTCTCATCTGATACCCATGTCCAAGGAAACACAAATCTGATCCTGGTATCTCAGCGAACCCGCCTCTGTAATGGAATAATCCTTAGCAACACCAGCTAGGACGTCTTCTCTAAGCTTCATCAATTGAGAATCACTCATCTGGCCCTCCTCTATTCTCTCCAAGAGAGTAGACTACAAAGTGATATTGGCCAACCATCCAACTACAAACTCTATCTTTGCTTTGGTCATGTCTTCTACCAATTCCTTTGATATCTGCTTTGAACTAAACAACTATCCTGGGACCTCCAACTCAAAGCGTATGCCACTACATTGGCTTTCCCTGGATGATAAAGAATCTCATAGTCATAATCCTTTACCAACTCTAGCCAATGTCTCTATCTCATGTTTAAGTCCTTCTGGGTGAAGAAATACTTCAAGCTCTTATAATCAATGTATATCTCCCACTTTTCTTCATAGAAATAGTGTCGCCACACTTTTAGTGCAAATAACACTGCATCTAACTCCAAATCATGAGTAAGGTAACGTTGCTCATATTCCTTCAGCTGTCGCTACGCGTAGGCAATGACCTTCCCAGTCTTCATCAACACACATCCTAACCCAAGTCTCGAGGCATCGCAATATACCACAAACTTATCCCTATCTGAATTTAGACTTAGCACCAGAGCAATAATCAACCGTCGCTTCAACTCTTGGAAACTATTCTAACATTTGTCTAACCACACGAACTTCAAGTTCTTCCATGTTAACTCTGTCAAAGATGTAGCAGTCTTTGAGAATCCATTCCTTGGCCTTGGCTAATCCCTAATTTCTTCCACCTTGGCCGGATCTACCTTAATCCTGTCTCCACTACTAATCTGTCCAAGGAATGTCACATGCGGTAACCAAAACTCGAACTTCTTAAACTTGGCATACAACTGATGCTCCCATAGTCTCTGTAATACTAACTAGAGATGCTGCTCATGCTCTGCCTCTAAACGAGAGTAAACAAGGATGTCATCAATAAAAACAATTACGAACTGATCCAAATTATCCTTGAACACCCTGTTCATCAGATCCATAAATGATGTTGAGGCATTAGTCAACCCAAATGATATGACTAGAAACTCGTAATGCCCGTACCTCGTGTGAAAGGCCATCTTCAAAATATCATCACCCTTGATCCTCAGCTGGTGATAACCAGATCGAAGATCAATAGATGAAAACAATGTCTTTCCCTACAACTGGTCAAACAGATCATCTATCCTAGGGAGTGGGTATTTGTTCTTGATAGTCAGCTTGTTCAACTCCCTATAATATATACACATCCTCAGAAGCCCATCATTCTTCTTCACGAAAAAAACTGGAGCACCCCACGGTGAGAAGCTAGGTCTAATAAATCCCAGATCCAATAATTCCTATAACTGTACCTTCAACTCCTTTAGCTCTGCCGGAGCCATTCTCTATGGTGCCCTCGACACTTGTTCTATACTTGGTGCCAACTCAATGATGAAATCAATATTCCGGTGCGGCGGAAGTCCCGGTAAGTCCTCAAGGAACACATCCAAGAAATCACACACCAACCTAGTCTCCTCTGGTCCCACCGACATGTCCTTAGTGGTTTCCACTACACTAGCTAGGAATCCTATACAACATCCTTGTAATAGGTATCTAGCCTTTAATGCTAATATCATGGGAATAGGGGGTCCATGCACAGTATAAAAAAAATGAAGGGGTCCTCACCCTCAGGCTCAAAAGTCACCATCTTCTTCTTGCAGTCTATAGTCGCCCCATACCTGACCAACCAATCCATTCCCAAAATCATGCATACCCAACTCAATCAATTGCACTGATAGTTCCCTATTGTCCATCATCACTAGCAATGACCTAACCTATCTCCTAGAAACTACTAGCTCCCTCGTAGGCAATAAAGTCCCAAACCCCGCAGTATAATAATCACAAGGCCTACATAATCCATAAATCACTATGCTAGAAACAATTGAATGTGTAGCACAAAAATCAATCAATAAATATATGGAGTGCCAACACTAGAATATTGACTTGTCTCCACCGAGGGACTAGCCTCACCCTCTCCCTGAGTTAGGGCGAACACTCGAACTGGAGTCAAGCTGTCCGCCTTCCTTGGTTCTTCTTTCTTCAAATTCGGGTAGTCTTTCTTGTGATGTCCAACCACCCCGAACAGATAGCAGCCTTCGCACGAAATTCTCCCAAATGGTGCTTCCTGAGCCTGGCACAAACTAGGTAACTCCTCCAAGTCTCACGGCCACTTTGGTGACTGCCCTGTACACCCCGACCCCTTCTATCAGGACCTGTAGTGATCGAGGTGTTAGGGGTCTTCCTGTTCTGATCACTAGGGCCTCTGCCCCAGCTAGATCCCACAAATGGAGGCACTGCCCTCTGAATATCCCATCTTGCAGCACACTCCTTCCATATATTGTTCTTTGCCTCCTAAGTTGTGAGGGCCGTCTCAACTACCTGGGCATAAGTAGTCGCCCCAGGTACTGATGTAATCCACACATACAAGGCTATCATAGCATTCATGTAGAACCTTAGATTTTTACTTAGTTAAATATTGTTATCTTACGCTGTAGTATTTTAGTTTTCGTGGATATTGGTTCAAAGTTGGGATTTAGTTAGAAACTCGTAGAGCTAGTTGTGAATTTTATAATTTTAGCCTATAGTTTAGAAATATTAGTTTTATCATAAGGTTTGATTAATGAAAATAGTTCTAGGAATATTATTTATTATATCCTAAGGTTTAGATACAATAATTAAGAATGTGACATTTGTCACATGTATGTTTATTAAATATTTAAGGTTTTGGATGAATATAAATAATCATGGATAAGTCTAGGAAGTCTAGAACCTTCCCTCAGCTATTAGGATCTCGTATTACTCAGTCAAAGTAGTTTAAACAACTTCAAGTGTGAAAAAACGTGTTTAATATATCAGCGTAAGCAGATATATCACAGCTATAAGGGTCGATATATCGCTTATGATGATACGAAAAACACGTCGACTTCGCACGAACGAAACCATAGAGGCTCGGGAATATGGGGCATGCGATATATCGCCTATAGGGGGCGATATATTGGCTCCCTCGGCCATTTTTTAAAGTCCATGGAATTCGAGCTAGAAATAACCCTCAATAACTTGGACTTGGTCTTGAACGTTTTTTACAGAGTTCTGGGCATCTGTTGAGCGAAAAATGTTGTTTTTAATAATTTATTTATTCATTGAAATGAGAGTTAGTTTCACTCCTTGAACTCTATAAATAGGACCCTTCACTCAGCCATTTTCATCATCTTTCAAACACTTTTCAGAGCCTTCAGGCTCATATTTTCATTCCAGAGAGAAACACTAGGGTTTTGGGGTTAAAGCTTTCAAATCTAAAGATTTTCTAAACACTTGGGAAGTAAGATTTTGTGTGATTTTGGTGTTTGAGGTATAGATCGAAGCTCTAAGCTATCTAAGGTACTTTTAATCTTCAGGTTTAGTCCATTTCCATGCTTCTTATTCTTTCTTTTTATTTCAAAACCTAACTCGTTATAATGACTTTTGGTTAGGTGTTTGATTTCTTTGAGAAGTAAGGTTTTTTTTCGTAAGTCTTTATTCCTATGGTTTAGATCTTCTCTTCATCTTCTTTTCTCTAGAAGACTTATGGTTTCTTTATGTTTGGTTTAAGGAGTTTCTGATCTTGCACTTGTCTTCAATATCCCAGATTTGGTAAGGAAAATGAGGTAGTTTAGTTTATGACCTAGTTTATGTTTTTGTATGACCTAACATTTCAGGTACAATAAATGGGTAAGTGTGTCTGGACCTAAGGTGTCCAATGATGTATGACGAACTTATGTCTAGTAGGCTCGGTTCGCCAAAATTTTATGATGGACCTAAGTTAATTTCCAGGGCTTAATTGCCACCCATGTATAAGCACTTTTCTTTTTATTATATCTGACTTGTTATTATAACCCATGACCTATAGTTATGATTATGACTTATTAACTATGACTTATGACTATGAACTATGATTTAGATTATCATTTATGATTATGACTTAGGCTATGATATGTTTGATTAAATGATTATATGACTAACTCTTGTTTGAATTTTCCTTACTGGGCTTAGAAGCTCACCCCTTATGATGTTGTTGTTTCAAACAATTGAAGATAGAATGGTCGGTGATGAGTGGGAACTAGGAGCTTCGTGATTTACTCATGAGGACCATATAGTCGAGGAAGATCAAGCAGGCATCTTTATTTTTATTAAAGAATAGTTTCTTTTAAGGTTTTATTTAATTTTTCTAATTTTAATATGTTAAAGACTATTATTTTAATTTTGTAAAATCATGGATTAATTTATTTATCTTAGATCCTCATTCAATGAAAGAGCATCATTTATTTTTATGATACAACGTTGTGTTCTCGATAATTTATAAGAAATTAGGGCGTTACAATCAGCCCCCGAACAAATCTATCTTGCGTGGCTGCATCTATAGGCACTAGGTTAGGTGCAAACTTAGCTAGTCTGTCGAATTTCAGAGCATACTCAGTGACTGTCATGCTGCCCTGCACCAAAATGGTAAACTCGTTCACCTTCGCTGCTCGAACCGTATTACTGTAATACTTCTGGTTTAACAGATCTCTCAACTCATCCCAAATCATGGTACACTACAACAAATTTGATATACAATGACTCCCTACAATGTCTTACACCATTGGTGTAAGACATTAAAACTTATCAGGGGTTTTAAATGTCTAATGGTGTAAGACATTGAAAGTGTATATTAATGGCTACAATTGGAAGACATTAAAAATGGTGGAAGTTGTTGGAAATAGGCTGGGGTAGTGTTTATGGGTACATCCAACGTCTCCCACTGGGAGACGTGGGACACGTGGCACGTCTCCCAGTGGGAGACGTTGGATGTAGTCCCATGCACATCCAACGTCTCCCACTGGGAGACGTGCCATGTGTGCTGCGGTGAAGTAGGTTCTGAGATTAAAATTGTGTGCTGTGGTGATAACGGAAGATTGAGAACTTGTGTGTATTAGTGAAGTAGGTTCTGAGAAATTTGACTGTGTGCTGCGGAGCTATAAGGAAGAAACTTAGTGTATGTTGTTTGAATTGTTTGTTTTGCTATTCACATGCAGATGGTTAGGTCACTATTATAGGGGAAATGCTGCCCGATTTTATCTAGGATAATAAACAATTAGTTTTATATAGACATTCTATAAGGAAGAAACTTATTGTATGTTGTTTGAATTGTTTGTTTTGATATTCACATGCAGATGGTTAGGTCACTATTATAGGGGAAATGCTGCCCGATTTTATTTAGGATAATAACAAATTAGTTTTATATAGACATACAACTTTATCACGTGCTTATTTAGTGTTGTTTCTTTTCTTTTCCATAGACATAGGAGAATATATGGATAAACAGTGGATGTCAGCGAATAGGTTATCTACGGAATATAGGAACGGGGTCGATTTGTTCTTAAGGTTTTGTTTGGAAAATGTGAAAGACCCAAATTTTACTTATTGTCCATGTCTTAAGTGTGGAAATGTTAAAAAGATGGATCTTAAAAAGATTAAAGAACACTTATATTTCAATGGGATCGACAAGAGTTACACAATTTGGTATTACCATGGGGAGATAGCTCCGATTGCTCAAACTCTGCCAAGTAGACCAAAAGGAGTGAGGAGGAATATAGTGGAGGAGAACTGGGATCCATTAGATGAAATGATTGATGACGCACATTATGGATCAGGAGTAGACCCAAATAAGTTTGAGACACTCCTTAATGATGCCGAGAAACCAATTTACCCTGGTTGTACAAGATTTACAAAATTATCTGCGCTTCTTAGGTTGTACAATCTAAAAGCTAAACATGGCTGGAGTGATAAAAGCATTACTGAGTTATTTGGTTTCTTGAAGGAGTTATTGCCTGAAGATAATGAAATTCCAATTTCATTTTATGAGGCAAAGAAGACGTTATGCTCATTAGGCATGCAGTACGAAAAAATTCATGCATGTCCTAATGATTGCATATTATATCGAAATAGTTTTGCAGACGCAAAATCGTGTCCTACTTGTGGTGAGTCACGATGGCAAAAGAAAAGAAATGGTGACGATGTCAAGGAAGGAGTACCTGCCAAAGTTTTGTGGTACCTTCCGCCAATTCCTTGTTTCATCCGATTGTTTAGAAATGCCGAACATGCTAAAAGTTTGTCGTGGCATGCTAATGAAAGAATAAAGGATGGTAAATTAAGACATCCAGCTGACACCCTTGCTTGGAAGAGAGTTGATTTGAAGTGGCCTTCTTTTGGAAATGAATCTCGTAGTATTCGTCTAGGTCCTTTGACTAACGGGTTTAATCCACACGCATCCCTTAGCAGTAAGTATAGTTGTTGGCCTGTTATGCTTGTTATTTACAATCTACCCCCATGGTTGTGTATGAACAGAAAGTTTACGATTTTGATAAGAGACGAACATATTTTCCTCCTGCAGCTTACACTCTTACTAAAGAGGAAATAATGGAAATTTGCAGATGTTTGTTTAATATAAAAGTTCCAGACGGATATTCCTCAAATATAAGGTCATTGGTAGACATGAAAAGTTGTATTCTGACTGGCATGAAATCTCACGATTGTCATATTCTAATGCAACCGGACAATGTGGCATGTGGATACTACTTAATGAGGATGTTGAAGGATTTAATTGAACATGCGAGTCCCTGGCATTACTTGAGAACGGTATTATTAATTAAAATTTACAAATTATTTTTGAAACTATAAATGTAATCAAATAATTAATTAATATATTTTACTTTACATTTCTTGCAGCTAACAAGCACATCATATACAGAGGCACAAATTGATGAGTTGCGACAAGAATGGGCGACATATATGTTGCCGATAATCCAAAGTTACCGACCTCGTTGATAGGTTTTTTTTTTATTTTTTAACTCTTTCTTCATATACAATGCAATATTTGTTCATTTTGAATATTTCTAACAAATATTGTATTTCTTGTATATGTCTAACAAATATATTATTTTCTTTCAATTTAATTGATTAGTAAAATAATTTCAATTTAAATTTAGATTAAAATAATTTCAATTTAAATTAATATTATTTCAATTTAATTAATTATTAAATCAAATTAAAATAATATTAATTATAAATTTATTTAATATATTTTTTTTAAATGTGGGAGACTTTCAATGTCTCCCATTGGGAGACGTGGGAAGTGACTCACCTCTCCCAATGGGAGACGTGGGATGTCTCCTAGGGACTTCCCACGTCTCCCATTGGGAGACGTGCCTCACTTCCCACCTCTCCCAGTGGGAGACGTAGGATATATACCTACAATGACCCTAGCAACAACGTCTCCCCAATTGGGAGACAATGTAGACTTCCAATGTCTCCCAATTAAAGTCATAAAACCTCTATTTTGTTGTAGTGGTAGAAACCTCTCGAGTCTGGGATGCCTAATCCCACCATATACGGGTATCATCCCATAATATAAAGGTGGCACAAGCAACTCTGTCATTACCTACCACCATTCTAAAATCCAGGATGGAGGTAGTTGGGCTCATCAACAACTCAGCCTTTAGCAGTTATCATCTCTAGCCTTGATCTCAATATCGGCTAGTAGAATTGGTAGCCTTGGAGGCATAACTCTCCATGTATATCTGCAATCAGCGACTCAAATGATTAGGCAATGATAACAGGTTTTTTAAGTCACCACACGGTCTAATGCCAACAATCAAGCAAAACTATGCAATCACAACGCTAACAGGCATTCCAATAGCACTAACATATAGTAGCAATGCTAATAAGAATTCTTTTTCATGTACACATAATAGTCAAGGGTTATGCCCTATCAGTATATCTCATGCTCCCTAATAAACCGCCAGATAAGGCATTTATATTTCATTTGACCAGTTAAACACATAACCACATATAGTTACCAAATGCTGAGTCGAGCTTGTCTTTAGCAGCGAGTGTACATGCCCATCTAGTCTTCATGAACCCTTATACCTAGACTACTATGATACCTAGTTGTAACACCCTAGATAGCCAAGACCATACACTGTGTATTTTAAATAGTGCTGCACTTGCTAATCAAGTCATTTGGATATAAACATGTAACTAAGGATAATTAATGGATTAGGGTTTAAATATTTTGATCATAGCACTAGTTGATTTCATTAAAAAGTTTGAGTCTATACATGGGATCCCAAAATGGGTGTTTACAAGGCATTTAAAACTTCAGAAGTAATTACAACATAACCCGACCGAAGCGGCAAAATTAAGCTTTGGTTCTATTCCCTATTGATCCCTAGGTTGTGCGGTCGAGAAACTGCAAATGTACATGTCGCCCCTAAAGCTCCCCAACTCATGGCTGGTCCAGCTTTCCCTTTCCCTTACCTGCACCACATAGCACCCGTGAGCCAAGGCACATCAAGAAAACTCAATTCAATAGATTCAAATAAGAAACAATATATAAACAACAAGCTAACAAGCAGAAATCTGCTACAACAATCACATAATTCAATTTGGCAATCAATGACTTAGACAACTACAATCACCACTTCTGAATATTTAGATGACATTCATGCCCGACTCTCTCAGGTTGAGCTCTCAGATCTTATTGCCGACCCCAACTCTCTTAGGTCAAGCCGCGTTTTGCACGCTTGGTGTTGGCCCCGGCTCCCTTAGGTTGGGGTTTCAGATTAGATATAATCAAACATTAAGGTTGCATAATACACAATAAGATGCAGCATATACAAGCATGCCTAATCGAATAATCACATTTATAACCATAGTCATATCCACTAGCAGGAGTCCTAACCTATATTACAACCCTAGTGAAATTTTCTTACCTCGAGTCCCGAGCTTATAATGTATGGCGATCTTGAGCACGATCCTTACTCCTGAGACCTAGTGGTATAATCTAGTCAAAACGCAATAACGAGCAACCATCAATCGCTTAGAATATTTAAGAGCTTCAAGATAAATTCCTAGCCTTCGAAAACTCGAATTACACTAAATCGGGTAGTAGAAGCCTTCCTAAGCCTTTAGATTTAAGTTCCCGAGCTTAAAAACCCTATTTGTAAAAATCTCCCTATTTGAGTCGCAGCGCCCCCCACAAGCACTGCGACCCTCAATAAGTCAAACAGAAAAATTCCAAAATTTCCTAGATACATGTCGCGGTGCAACCCATCCAGCACTGCGGTGCTAAGGCGGTTCAGTGAACCCGGCTAGGCCTCTGAGTTCATGTGTGCTGCAGCGCTCCAGGAACAGCGCCGCGATGTGACCCTGCGAACCCATAATTTCCAACATTTTTTCTATGTTTTCCCTGAGCAAAAATCATCAAAATTCACGTTAAACATGAAGCAAAGCAAAAATTGAACCCCTGTGCCTTAATACTATACTCCGAGTAGCATAAACACCTAAAGGCTTCACCAAAACCTCATAGAAACTAAGAATTCAGAAGGAACATTAAAACTTCAAAACTTTAAAAACACAAAACCTAAAACATCAAATTACCTCTGTTTAAATCGTTCATAGATGCTCCCTTAAGCTTAGAAGCTCCCAGCTCCAATTGAGCTTCAATTCCCAAAAATCCTTGCCCCAAAATCCTGAGAATTAGTGCATTCCTCTTTCAATTTTCCAAGGCCTCAACAATGGGAGTGAGACAGAAAGTGAAAACGAGGGAGAGAGAATGGTTGAGAGTGTTTTGTGTTTTCTGGTTTTTTCTCAAGGCTTTCTAAGTCTCTAAGTGGCTAAGGCAGTCCAAGGCTAGGGAAAAGACCCAATTGTCCCAGCCTTAACCTTGGTTTTCTAACTCCCCCAAGGGCAAACTCGTCTTTGTACCCCATTTCCCGCTAAACCTCAAGAATCCCTATAAATTCCCAATTAATCCTGTCATACCCAAATATTCACAAAATAACTACCCATCACCCGATAAATCCTGACTACGCACTAAGTTTCCCAAAATACCCCTAGGCTCACCTCGAGCCAGGTATTTGACCCCGTTGTGACTTTTCCACTAACTCGCTCACTAGGATCGCCTCAAGCCAAATATCGCAAATATTTCCACATAATAACGTAGTCTCAATCACATAACACATATAATTACATTTATACCCTCAATGAGTCAAAATTACAAATATGCCTTTATTAACAAAAACGGGCTCACATGCATATTTAATACACATAAACATGCATAAATATTCATATCACCATATAAATCATGAATGCCACATAATCATAGATATATTCAATTAATTTCACATATAAATCAAATTAGGCCATTCTTGCACACTAATCAAGGCACTAAATCTTATTAACAAATTTTGGAACATTACAATGGTTGTGTTGAAATTTTTCTATCAATGATAAAACTTCTGATTGAGATAAGAATATGTTTAGGAACTTGAAGAATTCTGCATGAATTGCGTGCTTAACTCTTGCGTGGTTATTACTTAAGCTTGATCTTTGATTTTTAAATATAATGTGTGCAATTAGATTTACCTTTCGCTAGTATTTGGAGATATTTAGTCTCTACCACTCTAGAATTGATTGATTAATTGTTTGAAGCGAAATCATAAGTACACATGATTATGAAGATGACTAAGGCATGTTCTTTGGTTCGTTTGAGTCTTTCAATCTTACCTATGATATCTAATACCTTAGTTTCCTATTTTTGATACATAATGACTAATCTTTTATTCTATGAATCCAATATCTAAAACTCTACAACTTGAAAATTTTATCTCTTCTTTTGAGCCATTTACACCATAGTTTTATATGAATGTTTAATTTTGTGGGTTGGGTTATGTATTGTATGAATGGGAAGTTTGATCTACTATTTCTCCCAATGAAGTTGAATAAAAATATATAAAAAAAACAAGAGACAAGAAAAAAATTAGTATTGAAAAAAAGAGAAAAGTTTGGCAAAAGTATAAGTGTCGGGAAAACAGTAAGATCTATATGGAAAGAAGAAAAGGGAAAGTTTTGGTATTTTTGAATTGTATGGGAAATTGGTGGGAATATTTAGAGAATAGAATGAATATAGGCTATGGTGTGATTTAAACTTAAATATTCCTTTTTCATCTACTTTTAACATTAGCCTTACATTAAATGCTTTTAAATAACTTTTGATTCTTGATAATGTGTGTTATATGAGCGGAGAATAATTGGTTAATGTATATGGGGTGGATACTTTTCATTATAAATATTTTCTATACAAGAGACTTTGAACATATTTTGACATGCATAAACTGATTCAGGTACATGTGATTTGGTAAATTTGATTGTGCATAATTGTAAAAGATCAAGTTTAAGTGGTGACTAGGTATTGAGTTAAAAGTCTAAGGATTGGAGAATTTGTATTTTCTTATGATGTATTTGTCTTATCAATTTTTGAGACACCTAAAGATTTCGAAAAAACCATTACTTATGTGTTTATTTTTTATTTTGTTTGCTCGAGGAAGAGCGAAAGTCAAGTGTGGAGGAATTTGATACGTATCGAATTTGTCTATTTTTAATTAAGTATTCTTCTATGATTATGAACTTGATTATTTAATTATACATGTTTAATTAGTTTATTTTGTGCTTTTAGGATTTTTAAGACATTTTGTTGAATACGAATGAATTTGGGATATTTTACAAGCAATGGTTAAGCTCAGAATTACAAGTCTGAAAATTCACACTTGATTTTTATAATTTTTCAATAATCTATTGGTAATCTTCCTACAAAAACAAGTTTTATATCTTTTTCTTAACATTCCATATCTTTTTGAATCGTCGAATTCCAAGCTATATCGAGCAAGTTATGATTAAAATACCATCAGTGGTTCAACTGAAGAAAAATGAAAAAATGGAAAAAATGCTATGGTCGTGGCCAGCCACATCTCAGGTCATGGACACACCAACAGAGCCCATTGACCGCGACCAACAATGTCCTAGGCCGTGTCCAAAGCCTGGTTTTCTGGAAAATACATGTTCCACTGGCCGCGACTGCCAAGAAACACTAACAGTGGCCAGCGATCGATTTTTCCATAATTTTTTTTTATTTTAAATGTGTTTTTCAAAGCGCTATTAAAGGGGTTAAATTTCATAATAACATTGAATTGCGAATTTTAGTTGCTAGAGTAGCAGAGGAGGAGAAAAGACATCATTATCTACATTCTTCAATCTAGTTTTTGTTTCTTCTCAAAACTCCTTTATTTTTAATGAATATTTATGTTTGTGAATTTGAGTGTGATTATCGAGTAGTTTTCTTTGTATTTGAGGGCTATTTCAAAACCCTAGACGTGAGATCTTGAATGCATTGATGAATTTTATTCATTCTATTTCCTTATATTAAATTTTTTCTATTGTTCTATTTGAATGTTATGAATCTTTTAAAATCTTCTTTATATGGCCACTAATTAGGGTTTTGCATTATTCTATTATCATTTTAGGATTGCTATTCACCAAATAGTTTAGGATTCTAGGTAGAGTGATAAATTGCAATTGGTATTGCGACAAGTATTGTAATTTTGATGAAGAATAGAACCTAGGTTAAATGAATTGCATGCTTAATGAATTTGTTGCCTTGATTAACTTGTTTCCATTAAATGTAATGTTTTTCTTGGGTTAAGTAGATTGCATGCCTAATGGATTTATTTCTTAGTAAAAATGACTAATTAAGAACACTTAGCTTTAATTAATTATAATAGGGAAATTGGGATAATTGTCTGCTTAAGTGTTATTTGCGAGGTTAATAGTTTAATTGGGAATAGGGAATATTATTCATAACTGTTGATAGATTTATTGTCAAAGGTGGAGAATAATTCTTTACTTTTTCTTTAAATTCGCATTATCCATTGTCCTATGTTTATTACTTGATTTTGTGTTATTAAATCTTGAAACAAAATCCCCTATTTAATTCTTGTTTTATTTTGGATGATAAATTGAATAATATTCCTTGTGGGTTCGACCCTTACTACCACTTTACTAATAATTTATTGAGTAATAAAGAATAAATATAATTAAATTTGGTATGACATACAAGACGCATCACCGAGCTCCCATTATCAATCAGTATTCGGTGAACCCTCTTCTTTGCTAGCTGGATGGTTATGACCAGTGGGTAATTATGGGGATAATGGACATGAGAGGATTCGTCTCTGTAAAGATATTTTGATTGGGATTCGACCTTTTGTTGCTTTGGAGCTCGAGGTTTTGGAACATAAGGAGATCCATCTCTTATTTTCAACTCCTTTACATACCACTTTTGAGCATTCCTACTCTTTTTGACTATGTGGGGTCCCCTGGATATGGTTATTAAATCTTCTCCATCAATTGGGGGAGGTCGATTGTCTTCCCTTGCTGTGACCTGAGGTTGTGGTCCAGCCTGGTCGGAGGCATTGTTTTTTTTTATGGTGCTTGCACCTGGTTATTATTTATGTTTCACACGTATTGTCCGAGGTAGCCTCTCGAGATCAAACCTTCCATCTCATCTTTTAATTTCCTGCATTCGCCAGCCACGTGACCAATGTCCCTATGGAATCGGCAATACTTAATCAACAATGTCATGTAGCTCCCAGGGAGTGCTCCTCGAGTTGATTTATCCTCTCCTAGACTAGATCTATTTTGGGAGGAGCTTTCACTACTGGGAGCTGGTTATTGTTCAAAGGAACTCCATCCCCTTTTTGTAGTATCGGGTTATAATTATTCCTGTAATCTGGTTGTAAGGGTTCCCTCTAGGCATTTAAATGTGCCCTCAAGTCCGGGTTTGGTTGTTTGTACTGCCCTTGGGTTGTTCTTTACTATGAGGAGTGTTCTCTTAAAGGATTCTAGGCAGTGTTCGCCCACTTCCAGATCTAGAGATATTTCCAGTGGATGTAGTCATTATAGTAATAAATGGAAGGATTAAAAGAATCATGCTCTCAATGAAAGCACCAAACTGTTGATGACATTTTTCATCAACCAAAATTAAATAAGAGCAATTATGCACTTAAGAATAATAAGATAGAAAAGAAAAGAAATAGATTTTTTACGTGGTGCAATAGTTCAATCTACCTAGTCCATGAATCAATTATATTGATATAGTCTGCGTTAAAGCTTGAAAGCAATTTCGCAGAACTTGAGTACATAATTTATGCATGAAACTAAATGACTATCGTCCAGGATCTTTATAGACCTACTTTACAAAGTATATTTTTCCTTAATTTTAGGGAAGTTACATAATATCTAATTTAAATTGAAACTGCCAAAGAATTAATAAAAATACAATTTGATATTTAAAATATCAAATACTCCTTAAAAATAGGATTTTTAATATATAACTATAACAAATTGCACAAATATAGGGAATTGAAATCGCCTATTCATCTAATTTAGCATGCTTTGGAACTTGCACAATGATTCGAGGTACACGATTATCCACCTCCTTGTAGATCAGGCTTTCGAGACTAATCTTCAGAGCGAACCCTCTCCTTCGAGCTCACCTCACTTGTTCAAACCTGTCCAGTGATGTGGCACTTAGGTGTGTGATCACTAACGTATGTCATCATGTCATTTCTTTTATATACTCGATCTCCACTCTTAAGAGCCTACATTTTAAAGCTGAAAACTATATCTCGAAATTTTGGGTGTAACACTTAGGAATTTATTAGGCCTAACTAATTAATTAGAAACTAATTTTCTAAATAATTTATTAAATTAAAACTAGCTTTTCATTAAACAACCATTTTCATTTTTTAATATTGTTGAATTTAAATAATTAAAGAATCAAATTCAAATAATTACTTAAACTTAATATAAGATCTTTACCAACTAAAACATATTTTATTTTGGTAGCAAAAATAAAATAAGATAATTATCCTTTTAAATTCAAACTATTTAAAATTAGTTAAAAAAAAAGATATTTTAGCACTAAAATAGGATCTTGATTGGTCACCAAGAATGGTGCCCTAGGGATCTAGGGCCTGCAACAAAAGAGGAACCAAGGGGCTAGGGTGGCTCGGCGTGGGAAGCCACACAGAAGGGATGGCTCGGAGATGAGAGGATTGAGAAGAGAGAGGCTATTGAAATTAGAATTTCAGGGTTAGGAAAATCTATCATTTCTTTTCTTAGAGAGAGTTTAATAGTAACTGCTTAATTAAGATTATAAATAATATCGCTTATTTTCATGTTTCTAAAGATAATTAACAAATTTAATTGATCTTTATTTTTATTTAAATAAAACTAATTAGTTACAACTGATTTAATTATTTAATTTAAATCATATTTTAAAATAATAATTAAATATATTTAAATAAATTAACTAATTTGAAATTCAAAATTCACATCCCAGGAATAGAAATATCCTTGACATAGGTTGTAATGCCCTGGATAAATTAAAATAGTGCAAGACTTGCTAATCAAGTCGTTTGAACAGTAATGTGATCCTAAGGTCAATTACCAGGTTAGGTTTAAAAGATTTTGGACATAAACGATTAATTTTCATTAAAATAGACTTTTAGTACATGGGATCCCAAAACCAGGGTTTAAGAGACAAATTTACAATTCTCAAAAGTTATGTATAACCAGTATCCACTCTAATGGCAAAATAAAAATTTTAGGCTCTGTCCATGTACTTTCCCTCGGCCATGGCGGACGAGCAGCTGATGATGTACACATTGCCCCCAAAGCTCTCCAACTCATGGTTGGTCCAGCCTACCCTTACCTTTACCTGCATCACGTAGCACCCATGAGCCAAGGCCCAGCAAGAAAACCATAGCAGCAAATACATAATCAATAATATCATTCACTCAATCATAATACAGTCATTCAAAAGCTCAACAAATCATAAGCATCAAACCGACAATAGTAAACACGTAAATTCAGAAATATATCTCAACCAATATATAAGTGCTCAGGGTCGGCACCCTTAGGCCGAACCCTCTGTTTCTTCAACTAACTCTGGCTCACTTAGGCCGAGTCCTTCGTTTATCTAGCTGACCCCGGCTCAAAGTGGCCGAGCCACGTCCTGTGTGCAAATTATCATCCCTAGCTCTCTTAGGCCGATCATTTCATATTTCGCATAACAGTATCATAGTTACACAAGGGTGCATTTTTCTTACCTTGAATTCTGAGTGGAGGATAAAGAACGGTCTCGAGCTCTATCCTCAGTCTTGAGCCTTAGCGATAATCCTAGTAATAGTGGCCAATGGGTAATAATCAATTTCTAATCCAAATAAATACTTAGGAGACAAAAACTAGCCCCCGGGACCTCAATTTCTACTAATCTAGGTAGTAGAAATCATCCCGAACGCATTGGTTTGAACCCTCGAGCCTAACCAACCTTAGAAACCAACCTAGGAAAAATCCCCTAGGTGGGCTACTACCTACCCATAAGGGTCACGGTGTGCCCCCAAGTCAGAGGCTAAATCCTCAAGCTTCACGTGGGAGGCGGGCTGGGACTTACCCCCTTAGGGTTGCGGCACGCCCTCAAAACAGAGAGCACGCCCAGGCAATCTGGGACCTAACATTGTATTTGCTGGTAATTAGAAAAAATATGTAGAGTACGCTAAAGATCCATACATCATTGTAAGTAATATGTATGTTGACAACCAAGAAATCAGATCCGATTGATTTTGTTTCCCATTATTGTTGAGTTTCCTATTTTATGTAAAGGGGAATTTATATGTAAAATCCTTATATATACTCAGATTTAGGTTGTAAATAATACACAGGAAATATACAAATATTTTCTCCTCAACTTCTATATGGTGTCAAAGCTTTAGGCTCTTTCCTCTCATTCTCGAAGAATTTTTTTTCTCTATTCAACTCTGGTTGTCTTCTCTGACACCAGTAGCATATCTCCTTCCAGTCGTAAGTCCAAGAGCCCATTGTCTAGGATCCCATCTTCCATCTTTAATGACATCAAATGTCCTTGTTCAGTCGACATCTTGTCAAGCGACCTAATACAGTCGTACCTACCAACCTAATTCAGTCACACGCCTCCTCTCAAGGTGCAAGTCCATTCACACACCCTCTTCCATGGCGCTAGTCCAGTCGCACATCTTTTTTCTCAAGCACATTAGTCATACGTTCCTTTGTCTCGGCTATGTCGACAAGTAAAGAAGTATCTTCTCAAAATATTAGGCCTTACTCGGCCCAAACTCAGCCCAGTGGTTCTACGGGCTCTCTTTACGACAACAACTCTCTCCACATCACAACCCGCAAACTCGATGGTAAAAATTATCTATAGTGAGCACAGCCATTCAAATTGGTCATCTGTGGGCGTGGCAAATTTGGGTACATCACGATGACCTTTCTGCACCTCCTTTGACTGACTCCACCTGCAAGGTATGGCAGACTGATAATTCTATTGTCCTTTCTTGGGCTATTAATTCGATGGATCCAAAAAGCAGTCACAGGTATTTATTTTTCAAAACATCTAAGGAGGTATGGGACGCTGCTAAGAAAATGTACTCTGACCTTGGAAATGCTTCTCCGATTTTTAAAATCTGGACCAAACTCAAATAAATCAAGCAATGTTATCACAATATTACCCAATATTTTTCAGGCTTACATGACCAGTGGCAGGAACTAGATTTACCTAGATACCACACCATTGTGTGCTAACTGCAACACACTCCAATGGCAACAGTTAGAAAAAGAATTGGTCTTTAAGCTTCTTATTGAGTTGAGCAATCATTCTCCATTTTCTGACACTAAAGAGGCTTTCTTTGAGGTCAGACATGAAGAAGCACATTGGAGCGTCATGCTCACTACTCTAGAATTGTAGCCCATAGAAAGCTCGACACTTGTCTCAAAGTCAGGTTCACCACCACTTGGCAGATCCAATCCTGACCCTCAACCTAATCGTAAAGGTGACTGACCTTGGTGTGATCACTATCAATGTCATGGTCACACTCGCTCTACTTGTTGGAAAATTCATGGCAAACCACCAAACTGGATCCCTCGTCGCCAAAATGACAAAAAGGCCTACCAAACTTAGACTTAGAGTATCACTAATCAGAGCGGTATTGCTGCCCCTTCATTCAGTAAGGAACAACTCAAACACTTATACATGCTCCTTAGTCAATCCTCCATGAAACCCAACATTTGTTCCCATTATCATAGTGCCTTAGTTGCACACTTTGGTCATTTCTCTTTTGCTTTCCAAACATCATAGATAATCTATTCAGGCACAACTAATCACATGATAGGTTTACCACATTTGTTTGATTCTTATTGTCCCCGCTCTACTATCTCTAGTGTTAAGATTGTAGATGGTACTCACTAACCTATTGTAGGAATTGAAACCATAAAATTTTATGCTAATTTATTTCTTAAATCAATACTCTATTTTCCTTCACTAAAATGCAATTTAATCTCTGTTCAAAAATTAACCTCTAATAATCGTTGTCTTGCTTGTCAATTTCAGGATCTATCATCGAGGAAGATGATTGACAGAGCTAGGATTCATGACAGACTTTAATTCATTCAGCACCCGACAGAAGAGAAGCCATCTTTGCATTGTTTGACTTCAAATTCTATTTCTAATTCTGTTTTCTATTCGACTTCTCGAACGATTATCTTATGGCATTGTCGACATAAACATCCAAATTTTTTATATTTAAAACATATTTTGCCTTCTTTGTTTATCAATAAAAAGGTTGATGATTTTCAATGTGATATTTGCCAACTTGTAAAATATACTTGTGTTTCATTTCCTCATAAATTATATACACCATCTAACATTTTCTCTCTTGTTCATAGTGACTTATAGGGAACGTCAAAGGTCACTACCTCTTCTGGTAAGTGTTGGTTTATTACATTGATTGATGACCATGCACAAATTACTTTGGTTTGTCTACTTAGGCACAAATCTGAAACTTGACAGGTCTTCCAAAACTTCCACAAAATGATCCAAACACAGTATCAAACATCTATTTAGACACTACGAACCGATAACAGTACTGAATACTTTAATAGAACCCTCGATCCCTATCTTCTACAGAATGAGATAGTTAATCAAAGTTCATGTGTGGATACTCTGCAACAGAATGGAGTAGTTGAGAGGAAAAAATTGCCATCTCTTTGAAGTAGCCCGTGCCATTATGTTCAATATGCATGTTCCAAAATATCTTTTGGGCGATCTTGTACTTACTGCTGCATATATAATTTATCGCCTTCCTAGTTGACCCCTTCAGTTCAAGACACCATATTATTTTCTTCAGTCAACGTGCACTCCCAACACTAGATTAAACTTGATCCTAGAGCCCTAGAAACAATTTTCCTAGGTTATTCTCCTACACAAAAAGGTTATTGTTGTTACCGTTCCACTCAACAAGAAATCCTACGTCTCTAGTTATTTAACCTTTTTTCAAAAATTCTCCATATTTCACTCCCACCTCGCTTTAGGAGAAGCACATCCATCACGAGCAAGAATGTCACATCCCAAATTCCCTAATATGGATTAGTGCCTGGATTAGGGGGTCGGAAGGAAATAATTGTTTTAATTATGTGTTAATATAGTATGAGCATGTTATTATGTGAATTATATTATAATATAACTATGCTTTTCTGTTTAGAAATATTAAATGTGTGTGTGGGCTCGTTTCTTATAAAAAGGGCATTATAGTAATTTGACTTGTTGAGAGTATAATTGTAAATATGCATGTGTGTGATTGAGACCACATTATTATGTGGATATATTTGGGTTACTCGACGCGATGCGATCCTGGTGAGAAAGTTAGCGGAAAGGTCACAACGGGGTAAAATACCCGACTCGAGGTGAACACAGGGGTATTTTGGTAATTTAGTACATTACCGGGATTTATTGGGTAATGGGAGATTAAATGATTATTATTTTGAGGTAGTTGGGGATTTAGAGGAACACTCGGGTATTTATGGGAAGTGGCAATTGGCGGAATTGCCCTTGAGGTCACTAGAGAATTTAAAATAGTTAAAAGGGTATTTTGGACTTTTGGCAAAATAGATGTACTTGGTTTAGGCAGCTGGGTTTTAGAAACACTTAGAAGAAATAGTTATTCAATTCTCTCTCTCTCTCTCTCTCCCGTAGCCCTCTTTCTGTACTTGGTAGCTTGGAATTTTGAGAAGATTGAAGGGACAATGCTTAGGAAATTGAAGAGTGAAGCTTGGGGAACTTGGGGATTACCTCAAGGGTTAAATTATCTCAGAGGTAAGGGCTTGAAATCGAATTTCTTCATGTCAATTCTGTGATTTTGTTGGAAGCTTTAGTGTTTGCATGTGTGAGGGTTTTGAGAGTGAATTGTGGCTTTTGATGTGTTTTCAAACTAGTTTCGAGTTGTTTTTGTTGCTGGTGAGTTGTTGTTTTGGTTATGGGAGTTGAATTAAGGTTTTAAGCTTTATTTGAGATAATTACGACTGGGTTGGGTTGAGGAAAACCCAAGATTTCTGGGTTCGAAGGGGTCGGGCCGCAGCCCTGTTTCTGGGTTGCTGCGACCCTCTTGAACCCAAGGAGCCAAGGAAGTCTCTGTCGCGAAGGCGCGCCGCGGCACCTCTTAGGCAGGGCCGCGACATGTGTTTTGTAAAATGGGGAGGCTAAAACTTTGACTTGGGGTGGGCCACGACGCTTAAGGGATTTTTTGACCCCTAGAGGGTTTTGAGTGCGGAAACTCAACCTTAAGGGCTCGGGATCGATCCTACTACCAAGTTTAGTGGAATTCGATGTCCTAGAGGCTAGGACTCAATCTGGAAGCCTTTATTCACTCATTTCTGACATAATTCTTTATCATGGTTATGACTAGGTCAATGTTAGGGGCTCGAATCAGGGATCGTACTCAAGAGTCATTCATTGGTAGCTTGCACTTGGACCGAAGGTAAGAAAACTGCACCCATAATATGATATACATGATTGGGGGTTGGCCTAAATGCTAAACATAATATTGAATTGGGTGTTGGGCTTGTGAATGCGCATGATTATGATTATGCCTATGTATGTCTGTTTAAATGTATTATAATGCATTGTATCAGTATATATATGATAATGGATTATGTGATTGTTTGCTGTGACTAGGGGGCTCGATTTATAAACCAGGGATTTGTTGTTGTATCTAGTTAAAGATCGACTTACTAGTCGAGGGCATATCTAATTTAAGGGGCTCGACTTATAAGTCGAGAATCTTTGAAGCTCGGTTTATAAGTCGAGGGTCTGTGAGGCTCGGCTCATAAGTCGAGGATCTATAGGACTCAGCTTATGAGTTGAGACTGGCATTACGCACGTGGAGTGCATACCACTATGGTTGGCCCACCTTGGGGGTGCCCCAAGCACCTGACTGGCTCGGATGCTAAACAAATTGAAAGGGAGTGCAACACGCACTTGTGCAACCCTATTGTTGCTGATATGTATAATGTTTATGCTTGTTTCATTTATTACTACTAAGTCTGATGTATTAGTCCTTGAATTGTTGAATATGTTTTCTTGCTGAGTCTTTTGGCTCATGGATGCTTTGTGGTGTAGGTAAAGGTAAAGAGATTCTTGGCCAGCAATGAGTTGGAGAGCGATAGCAGTGATATGTACATATGCTGTCCGCTCGACCGCCACGACTGAGAAACTTAAGGAAGCTAGGGTTGAACCCAGTTTTGCCGCCTAGGTCGACTTATTTTGTAACCTTGGTGTTGTAACTGACTGTTAAACTTGTATTTTGGGGATCCCATGTATAACAAAGTGTTTTGTTTAATGAAAATGTTTATGACATGACCAAATTTTAAATACCTGAACCCGTAGTGGCTTAATCACATGTTTAGTCCAAATGATTCGTTTAGCGAGTTCAGCACTAATTTTAAACAAACTTGTGTGTTCAAATGATCGTGCAAGTCAAACTAATGGTTAGAGCGAAAACGCTGAGCTGAATTCAAACGACTCTTCAGGTCCATTTCCGATGTTCGAGAGTGTATACTGTGCACACTTTTTGACCTAACCTTATGATGGCTTTCCATCCAGTTGCTCTCTTTAGCGAAGCTTACTATTTACGGGTGAGGTTTCAGTGCTTGGTTTCACATGCAAACCCGGTCCCAGTATCTCGAGATCACGAAAAATATGTATCTTCTTTAGGAACAAAGTTTCTTCGGTTGTTTTCGCGAGCTGATTTGTTACCTTGTGCTCGCGGAGGTGTTAGATGACGAATTGGTGATGGTGGGTGCCCTTTTTGCGAGCCAATCCACTGTTCGTCAGGGTGCACCAAACTAGGTCTCCCATTATCCATTCTAATATCTCGGGTTAGTGGTAAAGTTTCCTCATTTCTTTGTTCTCAATTAGTGGGTCGGCTGGTGCTGAAGGATTCATGGGTACTTCTGCTCGCCTAGATGTAGTCCCTGCTCGCCCTATCTGTTTGGGCTGATTTCTAGCAACGTGAGTTTTCTGCTCATTCCTACATTTGTGAGCAGGTTGGTTATTTCTGGGAGTCCATTCTGATGGCATGGAGCTCAGAGTTGTAGTCTGAACACAGCTGCTCACATTTGGATGGTTACACTAGTGAGATCTATTCCTGTGGGACCCACTTGCTCTCCTTCCGACATTATCGTTAGTTGTAGAGGGGGCAACCATGCCATAATTTCATCAATTTTCCTAATAGCTTGGGCGAGGTGGCTCCTCAGTTGAGAATTCTCCATCTTTATAGCAGTCACATAACCTGGGTTATGGTTGTTGGGGCGTGAAGCTTAGCTGCCAGTATAACTGTGGTTGTCGTCCTGGTTTTAGGGTTTTTTTCCAGAACGATGAGGTACAGAGGCGCCTTCTCCAGTAGGGTAAACTATACGAAATTGTCCTTGATCTCCATTTCTCTCAAACTCATTGTCGCACATTGATTGTGTAACCACCATGATTTTTGGATGAAAATTTCTTGAAGAATTGTCAGCATGCCTAATCTACCTCTTAATGAAAGCACCAATTTGTTGATGCGGTTTTTTGCCTATAGTAAATTAAAATGTCTTCATAAAGGTGAATAAGCTTTGGTAAACCATAAACAAAGAACACAAACAAATTTACGTGGTTCAATGGTTAAAATCCACCTAGTCCACGAGTCAATATTATTCTTTCTGAGCACTCATGGAGAAATTTTTTAAGACAATTTCTGCATAGTTCTAGCATACAAAATTCGGTCCCTTTTACTGTCGATTCCCTCTATATTTATACAAGGTTGATGGAAAATTTTGGGTCATCGTTCAATATTTGGTAACTTACAAGAATGAGTAACTTCCCA
This sequence comes from Humulus lupulus, assembly GCF_963169125.1. Classification (NCBI taxonomy): domain Eukaryota; kingdom Viridiplantae; phylum Streptophyta; class Magnoliopsida; order Rosales; family Cannabaceae; genus Humulus; species Humulus lupulus. Next base: position 119,232,207 of record NC_084794.1, read on the forward strand.
AATACATAAATTCTTTAAATATGCTAATTCCCTTGAATCAGGCATTTATTTGATAATGGTTACAAATACTAATTGCGCATATCACTCTTCGAGACTGCCACAAGCTGAATGTGTTCATTTAAATGGAGGTTATACGCCAGGGTGATCTGACTTGAGTGATGCTCGAAACCTTATGAGAGCGATCTGGAGGTTGTGTTGTTCGATCTCTATCACTCACATCTGAGGAAATCTAGAGGATCTTTAAATAACAAAACTTGGTGATGTAATCTCTAGCTATTTATTCTAGAGTTAATAAGACATCTTAAAAATCAAGTAACCTTCATTTATTGCCAACCAGTTGTTCCTCGAACAAGAGTTGAGCTCGTATTTTTAGGGTACAACAACATCCGATGGTTAATTTGTTGTCAGTGAAATAAGTACTATAGAAGCCAAAGTTTGACGTCTCTACTTTAGATTTAGAGATAGTGATTGGTCAGTTAGCAGGTCTCTCGGTACAACAAACCATTATGGAGGCTATTCGAGGATGACATCTTTTTGACACATGGCTGCAAAGACTGGTTCATGAGGTGAAGAAGGATATGAGGTTGGGAATCCATATCTAAGATGATGGGGTGCTGGGATTTAAAGGTATAATCTAAGTTCCCAATAATGAAGAAGCAAAGAGGAAAATTTTGTGTAAGGCTCATAATGCCCCTTATGCTATGCACCCAGGTACCACCAAAATGTACCAAGGCTTGAAGAAATATTTTTGGTGGCCATGAATGAAGAGGGAAGTGGTGGAATATGTGGCTCACTGCTTAATGTGCCTGAAAATGAAGGTAGAACACCAACAACTTGCTGGATTATTGCAACCCTTGGAGATCCAGAATGGAAGTGGGAAATGATTACGATGGACTTCGTCTCAGGTCTACCATCTACTCATAAGTTGGTGAATATCTATATAGCAAAGGTGATAATACTTTAGGGAGTACCATCTCCATTTTATCAAGTCATGATAGGTGTTTCATTTCAGCATCCTAGGAAAGGATTCAGACCAGACATGGAACTACATTGAAATTTAGCACCACCTTCCATCCCCAAACAGATGGTCAGAGAGAACAGAAAATCTGTATCCTAGAGGATGTGTTGAGAGCTTGTGTGCTTGTTTTTCAAGGGTCATGGAATGAGAAGCTGCCATTAATAGAGTTCTCTTACAACAACAACTATCACGATTCTATCAAGATGGCTCCATATGAAGTTCTATATGGAAGGAAGTGTCGCTCACCAATTCATTGGCATAAGGCTGGTGAAAGAAAGTTCATTGGGTCAGACGAGGCCGATCAAACCACTGAGGATATTAAGGGAGTTAGGCAATGACTGCAACCCTTGGTGGATCGACAACCTAAATACGCTGACTGACGGAGGAGACCGCCTGTGTTTGGGGTTGACGGCATGATGATATTAAAGACAGCTCCACTGAAAGGAGTGATGCGATTCTGGAATAAGGGAAAGCTATGTTTGAGGTTTATCAAACCATTCGAGATCATGAAAATAACTAGGGATATGGCTTATTGGTTAGCCCTTCTTCCCACATTATCCTAGGTTCATGATGTGTTTCACGTATTCATGCTGAGAAAAGATGTGAATGACCCCACACATGTGCTCAGCTAAGAGTAGATAACGTTGACCCTCAACTGCACTATGTAGAAAAGCTAGTAGCAATTATGTACATGAAAGACAAAGTGTTGAGGAACAAGTCAATGAGGTTAGTTAAGTTTAGTGGCGTAACCACGACATTGAGGAAGCCACATGGGAGACTGAAGCAAAAATGAAATAATTTTATCCGCATTTATTTTAGGTTTCGAGACGAAACTTCTATAAATTATATGTATTACAACACCCCACATTTCAGGCACCTACTAGTACTTAAGAACATGGTGGTGAATTATGTATGAATATTATTTTGAGTAATAATATATTCTTGAAAAGGAAATTTCATGTTTTTATTGTTAGCCAAAGTGGGAAATTGGTGGATTTTGACAAATCAAGCATTTCTGTCCTGAACCGAAATGGAAACCTTAATAGGGTAAATTCTCTGAAAAAATATTATTGGAGAAGTATAATTATGAAAAAATATTATTGGACAGAAAATTATTGGATTACATTATATTAATGTCAAAAAGTTTGATTAATTGTATGAAAATCTTTAAAAATGCATTTTTGTGAAAAAATCACATTTAGCCAAGAATGAAACTTTGGCTAATTATGTTGCATGAGCTATAAATATAGGAGTGTGACCACTTAAATTAAATGGAAAGGTCTATTTAATTTGATTACCCTAGGTTAAGATTTCAATTTGGTGAGGTAAGAAAAAAAATTACCACTTGGTAACTCTTTTAGAAAATACATGATTAAGCATAGGTTTAAGAAGCTAAATTGAGTTTAATTTATAAAAAAATTAGGCTTAATTTGGGTTAAGTGGGGCGGAAGCTAGGAGGGCATTTTGATCATTTTAAGTTTCATATTTACAACATATAAATAGAGGAAGTCAAAGAAAAGTCTTCATTTTTCATTTTTCTTAAGTTTCTCACATTTACTCTCTGGTTTTGGCTGGGTATCTCTATGATGCTCTAAAAAATTTCACACAAATTCTCTCAATCTCTCATCTCCTCTCTTCTATACACATGACCCTAAACCTATTTGAAGTTTGTGAAAGCTAGGAAAGGCAATCAAAGGCAAGAACACCAAAGGTAAAAGTTTAGACTTTTGCTTTGTCGAAGTTGTTATGTTTGGCTAGTTTATTCTTTTAGTTTAATTTATTGGCTTATATAAACTGTGTATTTCATTTTTGGGGAGTTTAAATATGTAGATTTAAGGTTTGAGCAAGAGATAGAAGTGCTAGAGGTCAATCAAAACCCACCAAGTAGTCTACAAGAGATATATTGTCACTTCAACTATATTTATGTTTGATTTTTGTATAATCTGACAAGTTTGTGTAATTTGATGAATTTAAATTCATTATGATTACTGTAATAATGTTTAAATATTTTCTCATCAGGCATGCATGAATATTTGGATGATTGTTTAGTGATGAAACACAACACTTCATAGGCATTTTGTGATTTTATGTGAGAAAATGTTTAAGTCTTGAATTCCAAAGGGTCAAGCGAAAATTATAAAAACTTGTTTCTGGATTTTCTCAGTACCATTGTATAGTTTATGAATAGTGGATATTCATATGGTATACAAACATTCAAAAATATTTTAAAATTGCCAAGTTATGATTTTTACAAAATTGTTGTGCAATCTAGAAAAATGACTTTTAGAAACTACACAAACAACTGATTTCGGGCAACGATTTCCATAAGTAAATTAATGTATTTTTGGATAATTTTTGGAATGAACACTCTTCTAACATTGGTTATACAATGTTCCAAGGAAAATCTAAGAGATATGATTTTCCAAAGTTAAGAAAAAATTCTAGAAGTTCAAAATAGCTTCTCGGCAGCCATGTTTGACAACACTTTTGACTGAGTATAAACTATCCAAATTAGTTAGTTTTTCTTATGGAAAATATGTACATTCCCTAGTACAAGTCTAAGAAACTTCATAACTAAATAATGAACCAATTACATTTTATAAATTTCCAATGTTTAGGAAAAATATCAAATTTTTCCTCAGCATTTTTAAAGAGGGCATTTGAAAATAGTTTTCACCAAGTAAAAATGGTTATTTTTGTATAAAATTTGGCAATGGACTTTGTGTTCGTGGAATAGCCAAGATTGATTCTGCAAAGTTTGAGAATTTTTATACTAATTGTTTTCAAAATACAGTTTTCTAAATTAGGTTACTTAGAACTAAAAATAAAGTTTATACTTAGAAGAAAAATGAGAAATATTTGAAGTGTTTCGATAGAAAATGTAATTTAATCTTAATAATTATTGATTTTAGTTGAGCACACTAAATAATTATTAAGGTTAATTTGGATATTAGAAAATTGATATTTTTATTAATGAATTGTGTAAGAAATTAAAAATCGTCCAAAACCCGAATTTTTTAAGAAATAGACTAAATTGGATTTTTAAAATAAAATCAACTTTCTCTTAATTTTTCTTAAAACAAACTAAATTTTATCGCCATCTTTATCATTATTTTATAATCAAACAAATTAACTTAATCGATCAAATGTGCCATTTAAATGGTTTTACGAAAAAGAATTATATTTTTGGCAACTTATCAAAGGGTGGATGAAATTGGTAAAAATTGAATGTTTCCAAAACTATATTTTCTGGCTAGGTCCAATAGTGAAAATGGAGAAAGAAATTTACATAAAATCTGACTTTCAAATAACTAGACTTGTTGTGGGAATTTTTTTCGAAAACCTTATGTGTGATGCTACGTCTTAAAAAGTTTGAGGATGATAATACCTTAGTGGGTATCTGAATGTGACCATAGTGCCCAAGGAAAATTTATCTACTATATATACTGTAATTAATCTGAGTACAATGTATGTTAGTTATAGTGTTGGCTAAAAAAATAGGATTTTCTGTGGGATGATTTCTCGTGCGCAATAAAAGACAAATGGTAATTCAGTTTTTGATTTACATGTCTGCAACGAGGTAGTGCTTATGCTCCATATGAGATTTAAATGTAGACGGTATCCACTTTTTATTATATAGCGCGAATAGTTACTAGCTATCTAATCATTGTGTCGTAGGTACCTGCCTTTGATATTATTGACCTATACTTTGAGTATGTGGACAATATCCACTTATAAAATTTATGGGCGGAGGGTTACTACCTATCTCATGAGCATGTGGATGGTATCCACTTATTGTTATATAGTGCGTACAGTTCCCACCTATTCGATCATTGTGCAAACAGTTTATGTCTTTGACATTATTGGTCCGGTTAGCTACGTGACAATTAGCCAGGAGATAAGTAGGCCAAGTAAACCTAGAAGTCTCCATGTGTCGGTGTAGAACCATCAACCCCGTATGTAATAGTATGAATACCTTAGGTAATTTTTCGTTACTCTTGAGTGGGATTTATTATATTTAATATCAGTGAGGAGATAATAGGGGATACTTCTGGCAACTCCTGAATTGGCTTCTCGGGACAATGTTATTGTTGAATGTTATTTCTACTTTTGCTCTTGTCTGGAATTTTTTAGGGTTATGGTTCAGGTTTTTGCTAAAAGTGTTGCTTTAACGTCCTATTTAGCCAAGATCGCTACATTGTGTGTTTAAAATAGAGCTTAACTCGCTAAGTGAGTCATTTGGACTTAAATGTGTAATTATAGACTAAATCAATGTTAGGTAATAAAAATTTTGATCAACGAAGTAATTATTTTTTATTAAAATATTAAGTTGATACATGGGATCCCAAAAAGTGGTTACAGACTAATAAAAGACAAATGGAATACAAATTAGTCATCCTAAGCAGAAAAATAGGGTTCAACCCTAGTTCCTCCCAGACTATCTCAACCGTGGCAGTCGAGTAGGTTGCATATGTAAACACTGCCCCTAAAGCTCTCCAACTTATGGCTGGTCCGACTTTCCCTTTCCCTTACCAGCACCACATTGCACTTGTGAGGCAAGGCTCAGCAAGAAAACTTATATCAACAGGTACAAATGAGCAACAATATATAAACAGTAAACTTAAATCAATAAATTCAATTAGCAATAGGATATAATCAATAAGCTTAGTAGTAATAATATGCTCAATCAAACACATAATCCAATCTCAACAATCAATACTGTTAGTTAAGTGCAATCAACACTTCTGTTTATTTGTATAACGCTCAGGCCCGACGCCCATAGGCCGAGTCCTATGATCTTATAGCCAGCCCCGACATGCTTAGGTCGGGATGCATTCCACATGCTTGCTATCGGCTCCGGCACCCTTAGGTCGGCCTTCAGAATAGATATAATCACATATATATTGCACAACACACAATGAGATGCAGCATATACTAGAATGCACTAACGGATATTCGCATATACAGTTAAGCCATATTCTCACATATATTCATAATCATACTCATATATTTTAACAGAGGTCCGAGCCTCGATCATAACCTAGGTGCAGTTTTCTTACCTTGAGTCACGAGCTTAAAGTATAAAGCGATCCCAAGCACGATCCGTAAATCCGAGCCTTCGCAGTATAACTTAGTTCCAACGCAATAATGAATATCCATCAAACCCTAAAACAATTAAAACCTTTGGAATAATATACTAGCTCCCGAGACCTCGAATTATACTAAACCGGGTAGTAGAATCCTTGTCGAGCCCTTAAGTTTGAGTTCCCAAGCTAAAAACCTGTTTTGGATATTTTTCTCAATTAGAGTTGCGGCTTAGGCCCAAAGGCCATGGCGCGCTAAAAGTCAGAGAGCTTGAGGCTCTCTCGTGGGAGACACAGGCCGCAACGTGGCCCAATCAGCGCCGTGGTGCTTAGGCTATTTCAGAGAACTTCCAAGCTAGAACATGTACACGGGCCGAGGCGCTTGAAGAACAACGCCGTGGCCAGAACTCGAAACCCAGATTTTCAAGTATTTTCCTTGCGTTTTCCCCAAGCCAAACTTATCAAAATCCATCCTAAACAAGAACCCATGCGACAATCCCAAAACCTCAGTAATATATTTATGACAACACAAATACAACATTAGCTAAGCCAAAACTCTACTCCAATCAGTAACTCAATCATAAACCTAATAACTCAAGAAAAGCTTAACTCATCAAAAAATCAGCGAAACAAAGTAAGTAAATCTTACCTTAGCTAGACAAATTCGAACCCCGAGCTCCACTCCTTTACTTCCAAGCTTTAAGAACACTTCCAAGCCCTTAACTCAAAGATTTCTTCTTGAAATGCTCAAAGAAACTCTAAGCGCCTCAAGGGAGAGGGAGAGAACCAAAAATATAGAGAAATGATTGAGTGTTTATTTTGTTCTGGTTAGTTCTGAAAGTTTTCTAAAGTCTCTGTGTAGCTAAGTTACTCCATGGTTGTGTAGCTAAGTTAATGCTCCCAAGGACGAAATCGTCTTCAAACCACATTTCCTACTAATCCTCAAGTAGCCCTATAAATTTCACGAATAATCTTGACATGCCCAAGTAATCATCAAATAAATTCCCATTACCCAACAAACCCCGTCAATGTACTAAATTCCCAAAATATCCCTAGGCTCACCCCAAGCTGGGTATTGAACCCCGTTGTGAGTATTCCACTAATCTGCTCACTAAGATCTCTTAGGACCACATATCTCAAATATATCCCCATAACACTGGGGCATCACTCATAACACATACATAATACAAATATACCCTCAACGGGTAAAAAATTACAAATATGCTCCAATTTACAAAAACAGGCTCGCATGCATATTTAAAACACATAAACATGCATAAATATTCACATTACCATATAAACTATTTATATCGCATAATCGCACATATATCCAATTAATTTCACATATAAATATTATTATGCCCTCCTGGCACAGTAATGAAGGCACTCTACCTTAATAGCAAATTCGGGACGTTACACATATCCCCTCGTTATCAAAATTTCGTCCTCGAAATTTATTCAAATGTCTTGGGATACTAATCTTGCAAATCTAACTATAACTTAAGAGTCAAGTCCTTTACCTTGATATATCTTGTAACGCACTCACTAGAGTGACAGTCTTATTATGTAAGACTTTATCTCTTTTATCAAGGCTTTCACTCACGTTTCCTTACACAATACGTTCCACTAAAATTCCAGGGTCGCTTCACTCAATCAGGGATAGTACTTGTAACGCCCCAACTCCAGGGACCGCTACAGTGCACATTGCAAACAGTGCTAAACTCGCTAATCGAGTCGTTTGGTCATAAATGTGTAACTAAGTATGATTAGCGGTTTAGGGATTAAAAACTTTGGTTAAGATATAACGTTTCATTAGAACGTTTACTATATACATTGGGATCCCAAAAATATAATTTCAGAGTCTATTACAAGAAAATATTTACAACAGGCCGTTCTAAGCGGCAAAACAGGGTTTAACCCTAGTTCCTCTTTCAAACCTCGCCCAAGTATTGGTCGAGCCGCTGCATATGTACACGTCATCACCTAAGCTCTCCAACTCAAGGATGGTCCAGCTTCCTTTTGCCTTTACCTGCACCACAAAGCACCCATGAGCCGAATCCCAGCAAGAAAACTCATATGCTCATAAATAGTCATATCATGATCTCAAATCATATCAGGCATGCCTTGCAAACATATCTTTTATCAAGCATGCAAATGAATTCAAACAAATGCTAGGGTATCCAGGATAAGAAATCCTGACCTTCTGATTGGAGGACTATCAAGTCAATCCTAATCAGATTAGTGTCTCAACACTTGAGGTTCTAGTAAAGCATGCTGAGTTACCAACAAACAAGTCACTACGGGTCTCAGCACCCAAAGCCATGCATATGATGATCTCAACAATCATACAGAGCTTATATCTCTGATCAGATGAGTGAATATCACTTTGAGGTCTTATTAAACCATACTGAGTGACTGACAAGCACGTCACTGTGGGGCCGGTGTCCATAGCCATGTAACATAACAGTCACGGGGCTCGCTGGCCCTGGCTCTAAATAACTAGCCTTTGGCTAGACAAGCGCTTTTTAATATTCATCGAACTTGTGGTCGGTCCGCCATTAATGGTCATCTGAGTCATTCAATGCAGATGTCGATTAGATCTAATCTTTGTCGGCTTGTGTGGAACATGCTCAGGCCGTCCTGACTAATGAGTCAGCGCAATGTGACCAGTGCCCAGTACCACTGCCGAACCTGACTAATGAGTCACAGCTTCACAGTTGATACTAACACCTTTGCCAATTCTGACTAATGAGTCAGTACCATGCACAAGTAAGCATTGCTACCAAACATATATCATATGTCACACATCCAAAGATGAGGCATTCAACATGCTTACTTAACAATTGCTTGCATAATTATGATCATGCAAAAGCACAGAGACTCAAGCTCTGATCAATCTCACAGTCAATATTCATGGCATGGTCTAATCACATGTTTCTCGTGTGTCTCATGCATCACACTTAATCATCCAGCATGCCTCAATAATAATCATATGAAAATGGGCAAAATTGCCAAGCATTCATTATGCTATCAATGTTTATATTTAAACATCCAACATGCATCAAACCTAACTGTTGACGGTGAGAAGTCGTCAACTAAGTTGAGTTGGAAAAAATTATCAAGTAAGGATAGTCAATAAAAAAGCTGTAGAAATTTAAGTAATAACTCAAGAACAATGACAGAATAACAATGGAGAAATCAATCTTTCATTCACTCTCAAGCATTTGCTACCGTAAATTTTTCAACCCTCCCCCATGTCGAAGAGGGGTCCTTCTTATAGTAGGCACTAATGGCCTGGGATACATGGTGGTCCAGGAGACCAAGTGGTACACAAGTACTCTGTCAGGAGAGTGGTATCAGGCGTAGTGGTGTCGGCTCTGGTACACCGTTAGGGTCCATGGGAGCACCTCAGCTTTTGTACCCGAACCTGACTCCACTACATGTCTCGTACGGGTGTCAAAGACGTGGTGGTGGTGTAGCCACTCCTTGTACTATTCCTAACTGCCACTACTTGTTGAGTACTGGTGTCAGGCCTGTCCCATGATCCTTGCAGGCATGTACGTACCCCTTTAGAGGTACCTAGTTCGTACTCTTTTTGTCTCTTGTGGGCCACCTTGAACACTGGCATCATGCATGCGTGGCCCTTGGGTCGTGGCCCTTTGGGGCGAGGCCACTAGGCACGCGTGGCCCTTGGGACGAGGCCTTTTGGGGCGAGGCCACAGGGCGTGCTTAGTCCTTCGACGAGGCCACTAGGCACGCGTGGCCCTTGGGACGTGGCCCTTTTGGGCGAGGCCACTGGGTGTGCTTAGTCCTTGGGCGAGGCCACTAGGCACGCGTGGCCCTTGGGACGAGGCCCTTTAGGGTGAGGCCACTAGGCATGCGTGGCCCTTGGGAGGAGGCCCTTTGGGGCAAGGTCACTGAGCGTGCTTAGTCCTTGGGCGAGGCCACTAGGCACGCGTGGCCCTTGGGACGAGGCCCTTTGGGGTGAGGCGACTAGGCACGCGTGGCCCTTGGGAGGAGGCCACTGGGCATGCTTAGTCCTTGGGCGAGGCCACTAGGCATGCGTGGCCCTTGGGACGAGGCCCTTTGGGGCGAGGCCACTGGGCGTGCTTAGTCCTTGGGCGAGGCCACTAGGCACGCGTGTCCCTTGGGACGAGGCCCTTTGGGGTGAGGCCACTGGGCGTGCTTAGTCCTTGGGCGAGGCCACCCTATGCTTGCATGTTACTTGGGTGTGGCCCTTGAGGGTGAGGTCACCCCGCGCGTGGATCCTGGTGGCGTGGCGCGGTGCGCGCGCGCGGATCCTGGTGGCGTCGCGCGGAGTAGGGGCGTCGCGAGGTGCACGCGCGCGGAGCAGGGGCGTCGCGTGGTGCGCGCGCGCGGAGCAGGGGCGTCGCGCAGTCAGCGCGCGCGGATCCTTGGCTGCACGTGAGGGGCTTTTGGCACTTGTTTTGGGTCTCCTACAAGTACCAGATTTTTAGCATTCACACTTCCCCCCCAGTCTAGGAGAGTACCTTTAGGTGCTCTTGTAGACTATTCTCATCAATTCTTATAAATAGGCCCTCATGCAAGGCTCATTATGTACACCTCACTTCCTTAGCTTAGTGGTATCTAGACCCATACTGCCTTCAAGAGGTAAGGGGTTCAATCCCCCATCACCCCACTTTTTCCATAGTTTTTTTTTTTTTTTTTTTTTAAGTATGGGCTAATTTCTTGTGGTATATATATGGAGACTAACACATCCTTTTGGTCTATTTTTCCAGGCCTATACTGTGGCTCTACGGTTTGCCGACTCGTCTAGCAACCACTCCGCGTCTACTGCTGAGAGGGACTGCCTTACAGCCCCGGTCCAAGAGCTCGAGAAAGTGCTTGAGAAAACCCAGTCTGAGCTAAAGAAGGTTCGGGCCGAACTTGCCACCTCGTCGAGGAGGAAGGTGAAGGTGGTTTCCAAGGCCAAGGAGCTGAAGGACCAAGTTGCCAGCCTGAAGAGTGAACTCCAGGCGGTCAAGGATATCGTGACGGTGTCGCAAGAGAGGGTTACTTATTTAGAGGCCGAAGTCGAGTCTATCAAGGTCGAACTCCAGACTGCAAGGGCCGAAGTCGAGGCTACCAGGACTGAAGTCCAGGCTGCTAGGACCAATGTCGCTACGTTGCAGGAAAGAAATGCTTCCTTGGAGGCGGAGAAGACTGTCATTGAGTACAGGTCCATAGACCTCGCCCTTTACAACGTATGGAAGCAGGATCCCAATTTTGATTTCTCTTCTTTTAGTGAGCATTCCGTCGCTCGAGCGGCCATGTGGAGCACCCATGGTAGGAGGCCCTGAAGTAGTCATTCCATAATTTTTGTTAGCTAGCCCACCATGGGTGTGCGCTTTTTTTTTTTTTTTTTTTGACTCTGTAATATCATTATCACTACTACTTTTCTTTTGTAACTCTTGTACTGTCTTCAAAACTTTCTTTTTCAATGTATATATACATGTGTTGCTATTTATCTCTTATTCTACTGCATTCGAGGCCCTTTTGAGCCTGTATGATGGGGTTTGGTTGGTTCCCCTCTTTTATTTACCAGGCTGGAGGTCCTTGGGAGCCCATGTGAAAGGGTTCACTGGGACCTCTTTTGGTGCCTCTTGATTACTCTTATAAGGATATTTTGACCCCTTGGGTCCTAGCTATCCTTTTATATATTCTTGCGTGCGCTTATTATTGTTTGCGAGAAGCGTCCCTCTCATCATTATGCATAGTAATATTTTTGCAAGGGTCTCTTTTAGGACCCTTTTTGGCTAGACGGATTGGTGGCCGCTCTAGACGTATTAGTGTTGTCACTATATATTTTTCTTTCGTAAGACCTTTTGGCCTCCTTGATATTCACAAAGGTAGCTAATCCTTGTAAACCCAAGGGATGCCTTGCAAGGTCCTCTCCCTGTTTTCTGTATTTAAGGACTTCGCCTAAGGCCCCGATATAAGGGGTCCTTCTAGGACCTCCCATTAAAGGGTCCTTTTTAGGGCCATGGTCCCTTTTGGATCCTCCTGATGGAGGGCCCTTTTTAGGATCCTCCTGGTGCATAGGATCCTTTTTAGGATCTTGGTGCAAGGGGTCCTTCTTTGGATTCTCCTACTTGTTGCTTGCTTTGTCTTCACGGACCACTTCCTCCTAATGGAGGGCCCTTTTTAGGATCCTCCTGATAGTGGGTCGTTTTTAGGTTCTTCCTAATTGAGGGCCCTTTTTAAGATCCCCTGTTAGAGGGTCCTTTTTAGGAGCCTCTTTTTTAGGAGTCTCCTTTTTAGGAGGGCAAGGGGTCCTCTCTAGGATCCTCCGTTAGAGGGTCCTTTTTAGGAGCCCTTTTTAGGTTCTCCTTGCTAGCTGCATGTTTTTGCCTCCTGTCCTGCCCCCCAAGTGTTTGGTGAAATTTCTTTCGGCAGGCACTTTGGCTGATGCTCGCATAGCGAAGAAAAGTAACACATGAAGTTGCAAACCATTTCATTCATAGCATGCGGTTTACAACCAATCTTGTAAATAAAAACGGTTCCATCTAACTAGGAGGTTACCTAGGTAGCCTCTTTGATTCTTACTTAATTAAGCTAAAACAACAAGGAGCAAATTAAACACAGGTTCTTTTTGCACAAAGTGCTGAAGCCTCGCTGGTAGCACTTCTCGAGATGATCCATAACTCGTGCGTCCATCTTGTGTGGGTCTAATTTGTGTGGGTCGCTCCTTCATACTCAACCATTGCCATTGGTACGGACGGTTTGGTGGCTGTGCGGAGGGACATGTTATAGCATTGCCTCGCCTCCTTCTGCTCCCCTATCACGCATGCTACTCCCCCGGGGGTTAGGAATTTCATAGCCAGGTGATACACAGAAGTTATCGCCTTCAATTCTCTCAGAGAGGGTCTCCCCAATATCGTATTAAAGGCTGAGGTGCAATCCACCATGACAAAATTATCCATTACGGTGGCTTGCCTGGGTTGCTCCCCTATGGTGAGGGCTAATTCGATTGCCCCCAAGGGCTGCATTGAATCTCCCGTAAACCCATACAAAGACGTAGTGCAAGGCTTTAGGTGGCGGAGGCTCAATCCCATCTTTTCCAGTGCAGGTCGATACAATATGTCCACAGAGCTCCCGTTATCCACCAGGACCTAATGTACCCTCATGTTAGCAAGCTGGGCAGTTAGCACCAGGGGGTCATTATGTGGGAAATGCACTCCCTGCGCATCTTCTTCAGCGAAAGTTATCGAGTCATTCTCACCCTTGAAGCTCTTCGGTGGGCGTTGCTCCAAACATAACATGCGAGGAGGTGGACTTCGTCTGGCCTCCTTGGCATACTTGTCTCGCCCCTTCCTTGAATCGCCTCTGAATCCTGGTCCCCTAAATATAGTCCTGACCTCTCCCTGTATTTCTGGGGCCACCTTTCGTGCCCGCGGTGGGGACGCTCCTTCGTCTGGCTTCTGGCTTTCTTTGCGCACGTACCTACCCAAATTTCCCCGGCGAATGAGCTCCTCGATTTCCACCTTCAAATGGTTGCATTCCGCTGTGGTGTGGCCGACGTCCTTGTGATACTGGCAATACCTGCTGGGGTCTCTTTTGGACCTGTCTTTTTTCATTGGCGGGGCCTTTTGAAAGGGACTTGGTTTTCGTTCGCAATGAAAATATGCTCCCTCGCATGGGTGAGATCAGTGTAAAAGGTGTAGGGGCCCTGTAGGCGCTCCTCAGAGCGTTGGTGCTTCCGGGGTCGATCGTCTCTCGTTCCCTCATAAACCCCTTTCTTCCTTGCACCGCTTTGGCTATCCCGGACTAAAGGTTTTGGGGGCGATGGGCCTTTTCCAGCTTTGAGGTTCTCGTGACCGTCCTCCACGCGAATGTACTTTTGTGCCCGCTCATAGAAATCATCCAAGTCTGTGACCTCTCTCTTGAGCATGTTATCCCAAAACTTGCTCCTTGGGCGTATTCCTGCCGTGATGGCCATTTTCAGCTCTCGGCGGGTTAGGCTCCCTACCTTAGCTGCCTCCATGTTGAACCTGTGGAGGTAGCTCTTCAGACACTCGTTTTCTCCCTGCTTCACGTTGGCGAGGCTGGTGCCTGGCATCGTGTAGTCTCGCACAGCATGGTGCTGCTGGAGGAATTCATCTGAAAGTTGTTGCCAAGATCGGATGGACCCCGGTCTAAGCCTCTTGAACCATTTGTATGCAGGTCCTTTTAATGTGACAGCGAAGCAATGACATCTCGCCCCGCTGCTGATTCCCCTCAGCTTCATCAAGTCGTTAAATGTATCCAGATGATATTTCGGATCTGTGCTTCCTTCTTAGTGGGTCATGTGGGGCTCTTTAAAGTTGGCAGGGAGCCTGATGGCCTGGATCTCTTTGACGAAGGGTGACTCAGGGTCGAACTCCTCCTCAAAAATTGGTCCTCCCGAGGCGACGACGATCTGGCATTGCAGGCTCCTTATTTCTGTGTCCAAGTCCTGCCTTCTCTTGCTTAGGGTGTCCTTTAAAGCGGATGGGTTAGGATCACCCTCTCCTTTGCCCCCCCCCCCCCCCCCCCCGAAGCGCCATAGGGGGCGTGGTCCCTTTACCAGCCCTCTTTTTATTGAGCTCCTCCCGTAAATCAGAGGGTGCTCTCCTAGAGGTGACCTCGTCCTCGTTGCGAGGGGCAGCGCTGGTCCTTGGCTCTGGCTTCTGGGCCTTCTTTGGTGGTTCAGGATGTTCGTGTTGCTTCGCTCGGGGGGTGTTGCTGGTGGAGTGTCGGGTTCTCCCATCATCTACTGGTACGGTGGTCTCCACCCCCTCCCGGCGTTTCTCCTTCCTCTTAGGCAAGGTCACGCTCGATTTACCCTGCAACAGGCCATTAAGGACCTCTTGCATGTTCTCCAAGGTGGTCTCCAACCTTTGGTTCTTACGGTGGAGCTTACGTATTTCCTCTTCATAGAATCGAGATTTCGAACTCGAGCTCATGGAATGGACCCGGGGATGCTTATCATGCCTACGGGTAGAGGGGCATGGGTCTTGCCGGCCAGAGTTCGGTACCTGCGGTGGTTTTGGGAGGGGGAACTCATTAGCATTTCCCGATGGTGCTCTTGGAGGACTTTCTCCAGGTGGAGCGACTCTATCACCTCCGTGAACCTCATGGTCCTTCGGGGGCTCCACGTCTTTGGGTGGAGGAGGGTCCTTCATGGAGGCCTTTAGCTGGACTCCGCTCAGGTGGACCTCTACCTCCCGTGGCTCCCTGAGTCGCTTTGAACGTCTTGGCATTTCTTCTTGCTGGAAATAATGGTACAACAGTAGCTTGGAACTAACGTTCCCACAGACGGCGCCAAACTGTTGACGGTGAGAACTCATCAACTAAGTTGAATTGGAAAAAATTATCAAGTAAGGATAGTCAATAAAAAAGTTGTAGAAATTTAAGTAATAACTCAAGAACAATGACAGAATAACAATGGAGAAATCAATCTTTCAATCACTCTCAAGCATTTGCTACCGTAAATTTTTCAACCCTCCCCCATGTTGGAGAGGGGTCCTTCTTATAGTAGGCTCTGATGGTCTGGGATACATGGTGGTCCAGGAGACCAAGTGGTACACAAGTACTCTGTCAGGAGAGTGGTATCAGGCGTAGTGGTGTCGGCTCTGGTACACCGTTAGGGTCCATGGGAGCACCTCAGCTTTTGTACCCGGACCTGACTCCACTACTTGTCTCGTACGGGTGTCAGAGACGTGGTGGTGGTGTAGCCACTCCTTGTACTATTCCCAACCGCCACTACTTGTCGGGTATCGGTGTCAGGCCTGTCCCATGATCCTTGCAGGCATATACGTACCCCTTTAGAGGTACCTCGTTCGTACTCTTTTTGTCTCTTGTGGGCCACCTTGAACACTGGCATCATGCACGCGTGGCCCTTGGGTCGTGGCCCTTTTGGGCGAGACCACTAGGCACGCGTGGCCCTTGGGATGAGGCCCTTTGGGGCGAGGCCACTGGGCGTGCTTAGTCCTTGGGTGAGGCCACTAGGCACGCGTGGCCCTTGGGACGAGGCCCTTTGGGGTGAGGCCACTAGGCACGCGTGGCCCTTGGGAGGAGGCCACTGGGCGTGCTTAGTCCTTGGGCGAGGCCACCCTATTCTTGCATGTTACTTGGGTGTGGCCCTTGAGGGTGAGGTCACCCTGCGCGCGGATCCTGGTGGCGTCACGCGGTGCGTGCGCGCGGAGCAGGGGCGTCGCGAGGTGCGCGTGCGCGGAGCAGGGGCGTCGCGAGGTGCGCGCGCGCGAAGCAGGAGCGTCGCGTGGTGCGCGCGCGCGGAGCAGGAGCGTCGCGTGGTGCGCGCGCGCGGAGCAGGAGCGTCGCGTGGTGCGCGCGCGCGGAGCAAGGGCGTCATGCGATCAGCGCGCGCGGGTCCTTGGCTGCACGTGAGGGGCTTTTGGCACTTGTGTTAGGTCTCTGACAAGTACCAGATTTTTAGCATTCACACTAACCATGCATGTCACATATGGGGTGCAGTTTTCTTGCCTCAGATTCGAGCTAGAATGATTAAAAGAACGACCCTTGAGAACGATCAACTTTTAGTCATTTAGCGGTCACCTAGTCATAAGCAATATATAGGATTCATCAATGAAAATGAAAACAAAGGTTCCCAAACCAAAACCTAGCCTCCGAGACATCAAACACTACTAAACCAGGTAATAGGATCGACCCTGAGGCCTAAGGCTTGAACCCCCAAGCTAAAAACTCATTTCTGGCCAAAAATGCCCTATGGGCCGCGGCCCTCTTTATCCACGCCGCGGCTCACCCATCAGACAGAGGCGGCCCTTCTCTGCCAAGCAACATGGGCCGCGGCTCACCATAGCCATGTCGCGACTCATTATGCAAAACATCAAAAACTAGAATTTCTTCCCCTACGTTTTCCTTGAAACCAACCCTTCAAACCAATCCCAAACATCAACCTAACACCCAATTCAAACCCTAAACTTCATCTACAACTCACCCTCATCAAAACCCAAGTTAAACACCAACCAAACTTCCATTAATTCCAAACTAACACATCAAAATCCTCAGTTGAAAACTTAATAGAAAAACAGGGTATAACAAGACTTTCATGGCTGAGTTTCCTTACCTCAAGCTTGATTTTTAATCCCCTTCAATGGCTGAATCAAGTTCCTAAGCTCAAACCTTGATTTCCTAGCTTATTCCTTCAAATTGGCTTCAAAATTCCAAAGGGAGAAAGAGGGGAAAATGGTGCACGGGTGAGGGAGAGAGAGAAGGGTCATGATGCTCTATTTTTTTTACACTTCCACAACCTTCTTGACTCAAAGGGCTGATATATATCTTAGGGGTGAAAAGACTATTTTGCCCCTAGGTCAAATAAAGACTTCTAAAGACTCCCAAGGGTAAAATCGTCATTTCTCGCCTATCTCGTTAGTTATAATTAACACCCTCCAATTCCCATTATTCTCAATATTCTCAAATATCAATAATTCACATCCCGTTACCCTTTAATTCCCGGCAACGTTCTAATCATCAAATTACCCCGAGACTCACTCCGAGCCCCGAACTTAATCCCGTTATGACTAGACCGAAAACTTGCATTCCATGATCGTCTCATGCCAAATGGCTCGAGCCAATCCACATATAATGTGGTATTATTTATAATTCACCAATATGCATGAAAATATACAATCACGCCCTCAACGGGCCAAATTACCAAAATTCCCTTGTAATGAAAATATGAATCCATATGCATGCATTCACCATCATATAGTAATATAATCCACATAAACATGCATATAATCATTAAATATCATAATAAATCAATTACGGCCCTCCGACCTCCTAATCAAGGTCCTAAACCTTATTAGGAAATTTGGGGCATCACAATACTCAACACCTCTTTCCTTGACATTGGCACCAGTAACTCCATATGAGCCTCTTCCCATGTTTGGGTAAGGCAAATCTGTAAGCCCCTGACCTAATCCTTACTAAGATCTGATAAGTCTAATCAATTTAGAGTAATAAAAACTCCTCTTTCATTCCCAAACTATCTTATCCTTTTTAGTCCACAATACTCAGAGAAGAACATAGTCTCCAATCCTCAGAACTCCACTTTCCCATATTTAAATTTGCGAACTCTTATGTCTTTTCAATAAAATAGAAAATCCTGCTCTAACAATCCTTAATAACTTCATTGATCCTCCAAACCAGTTCTGAACCAGAATACTTCCAGTCTCTCATCTCATTTCCCCAGAATAAATAATTCTCACTTCCTATCTCACAATGTCTTATTCAGAGTCACTCTAGCCATCGACCGACATTAATCATCTTGACAATCCAATCCATGGACCGTACTTGCATCAATGTCCCAAAAAATTATATATTCAAAGTGGAATACTTACAGTCTGAGTTGTTCCTTCACGTTGTCAGTTTGTCTGAAGGTAACCAATAATTCCAAATCTCTTTCTTATACTCATCGCCCTCTATGACCCTTTTTAGAGACATACAGTCTCCTTTCACATATACTTATTCCTATGATAACTCACTCACACAAACCAGAGTGTGCTAATCTATTATGTCAAGTCACCACTTCTCGTATGCACTCATCTCACCTGCAATCTGAGGTGATCCACCCTTACGGTCCATAACTATATCCCTTCATACTAACTCTAGGATGCCCTAGAGTCGTAATAGCCTTTCTGGCTCCTGGTACAAAAATTTTAGGTCTTAACACCCACTAAAAATTTCTGGGTACAATAATTATAAGGGGTAGTATAAAACTCATCCAGAATCCCCATCTCGATGCCAGTGTCTATTAGATCGCTCATCTGATCCTCATATCTTAACCTATCCATGCTAAAATGGTAGGATTCTTAGCCATTCCTACAAGATCTTCTTTCTGTATTTCATTGTTCGTAGAGGTATATCTGCCAATTATCAATCATAGGTTCTATACCAATCCTGGTCGCTACCTCCTCTAACTGTACTATTATCCATCGCGAATTATACAACTACCACAGACTTTTCTAACTCAAGATGTCAGCCCCCACATTGGTTTTCTCTGAGTAATAAAGGGTTTCAATGTGAGTCCTTCACTAGTTCCCACTAGTTCCTTTGTCTCATGGTCAACCCCCTATGGTTCACAAAACTTTTTAACTTTCATGCTAGTGTGCGTACTTCTTTTCCATAAGTGTCGTCACCTCACCCTAGTTGTAGCTATCTGGCATTACTGACAATTCTAGGTCCCATGAAGAGCATCTATTTTCTTATTCCTTTATCCATTGTGAAGCACGAACAATCACCTTATTAGTCTACACACCACACTATTAACTCTTCATTTTAAGCAAGGACAGTGTCCACTATACCGTCCTCTTGTATCGATCCATCACCTGCATATTCTAATAACATGGCGTGCTAATCAACCTTTAATTCAACTTCTTAAATTCCTATAGGCGACTATCCATTTAGATAAACTTTAGGTTCTTACGGTACTTCAGTCAAGGGTATGGCAATCCTCAAAGATGCTTCAAGTAAAATTCGATGTGTCATACCGGTTCCACAGTGCTTCTAACCTTTAAAATGTTCTTTTATCCAATTCCTTATTGTTTCTATCTTAATTAAATCATACACAATCCAATCACTTCCCATAATATGACCTTGAATATTATCTGGAGAAATTAGAACCTATCCTTTCTGGAACCTTACATGTAATCTCCGCTTCCGCAACCTCGGCAATATCAGAGAAAATGTTACTCTCTCTAAGTTTCTACCCGGAAGTAGTCCAAAACATTCTCGATCGATCTAGATATGACTTGTCCATATCATTCTTGTACTCTCTACTTGTTGAATGATGTGGATCGATAGGGCATTGGTCAGTTCAAGAGTCTTCACTAAAATCCCATCATATCATACTTGGTGCGAGAGGTAATTCTTGAAATGTCTATTTTCTTGATCTTTAGCTTGTAATAACCAGATCGAGGGTCAATTTTTGAGAGCATTGTCTTACCCTACAACCAGACAAATAAGTCATCCATCATTGGCAATGGACATCTATTCTTGGCAATTACTTTATTCAGCTATCCATATGCGGTATGCATTCTCGCAGACTTGGCCTTCTTCTCAACAAATGGTGTTGACATGTTCCATGATGAGATGCTCCATCTGATCAACCCTCACGTCAAATAACTCCTTCGACTAAACATTTATTTCTTTCTGCTCAAATAGTGTCGTTCTTCATGATGTCTCTGATATCGGTTCTATCCCTGCCTTTATCCCATAACACACTCAATTCCTTGACGAGACAGCAATCCCAGCAAATCCTTGTAAACCCATCTAACACCTCAATAGTCGATCTAGTTTTCATCTAGTCTAACTGATATAACCCTAGTGGTACCTACCACAATAGCTTGGCATCCTGTAAACACAACTAGGTCCTATCCTTTCAATCTCAAAAGTCACCATCCTTTCTTACATTCCATGGTTATCCCTTATTTTGCAAACTAATCCATAATCAGAATCATACCAAAATCCAAAATTTTCAAGCTTAATCCATTATTATTGCTAACTTTCTACAAGTAATATTCTAACTAATCTCCTGGAAATTACCAATTTCACCCGTCAAACACTAAAATCTCATGCCCTATAACGTAACAATCATATAGCATGTGCCCCATATCTATGTCTCCTCTAAGAGATACGTAGTACCAGACTCATTTTAGAAAATATAAAAGAATGAGAACGAGAACTAGAAAGTTGGCCTGCCGCCTCCGAGGAACCAACCTCAGGCTCTGACTACGTCAAGACGGACTTTCACGCTGGGGTTGAGCCACTCGCACTCCTTGGTTCTCCATTCTTCGATCTTGGGCAATTCTTCTTGAAGTATCCAACCATTCCACAAAGAAAACATGCCTTCTCTCGGCATTCTCCCATATGGCGTCTCCCGCACCTAGCACATATTGGATAACTTCTCCAGAACTCGGTGCCGCCTTAGCGGCCACCTTGAATACTCTGACCCTTACTATCAGGTTCAGGAGTAGTAGAACTATCAGAGGTCTTTCTTTTCTAATTACTAGGGCCTCCACCCCTACATGATCCTACACATGGGGGTACCATTGTTTGAGCTTCCTGCTCTACGACACTTTCACTCCATATCTCAACTCATGCATTCTCTATAGCAAGGGCCCTCCCTACCACCTAAGCATAGGTAGAAATCTCATGTACTGGAGCGATCCTAACTTTCTAGGCTACCCCAGAGTTTAGTCCTTGAATGAATCATTCCTTCTGGGCCATATTCGTTGGTACCAAATCAAAAGCAAATTTGTCCAACCAATCAAGTTCATTGACATACTCTGTCACTGTCTACTACCTTGAATCAAGTTCATAAACTCAATTGTCTTTGCAATTTGAACTATGTCACAATAGTACCTCTCATTGAAAAATTACCTTAAGTCCTCCCAACCCATCATGACAACATTCCAGGTTTGGGATACTACTTCCCACCATGTTTGGGCATCCTCCTACAGCGTATACGTGGCAGAAGCCACTCTATCATCGCCTACCACTCCCATATAGTAAAGGATGGAGATAATCGTGCCCAATGACTGTTCAGCTCTGAACAAATCCAAGCCTCCTTCGAAAACTAGAGGATAATGCTTTTGGAATCTTTCATACAATAATTCCCATTTGTTTCCACCCTCAGGCTGAACTGAAATTGGAGCAATTGTTGTCAAAACATACCGATCAGCGTTCCCTGATGGAACCCGCTATCTCAACCACCTAATTTCTTCCTCCTAATTTTGCAATCTTGCTTGCATGCCAACAAACATCTGCTGCCAATTCCAGGGGACAGATGGAGGGTTCTAGCCCCAACTATCATCTGCAATCCCGACTTTAACAATGCCTGGTTCAATTGACTACCATGGATACATAGCTTCTAATTTTGTCTGCAGTCAATGACTTAACCTATCAGGCCTGATATTCGTATCCACAAATATTCCACATGCACGACCAAACAACACAATAGCCACATACAATATTCATACCAAGACACAAGTGAATAATGTTCATTCATCAATTATCCAGCCTTACACCCACAAAATACATTTATTTACATCATGCTCTCTATTGTAGCATGCAGAAGGCACATAGGTTCAATTAAAATAATTAATTACATCATCAAGTTATTTGATACCAAACCGTGATTCGAGTTGCGGGGAGTGTACATGCCCAGCCAGTCTTCAGGAACCCTTAAACCTAGACCGCTCAGATACCAAGTTCTACCAACCTGGTTAGCCAAGATCCTTACATTATGTGTTTAAAATAGTGCTTAACTCGCTAAAAAAATCATTTGGACTTAATTGTGTAATTAAAGACTAAATCAAGGTTAGGTATTAATAATTTTGATGAATGAAGAAATTATTTTTCATTAAAATATTAAGTTTATACACGAGATACCAAAAAGTGGTTATAGACTGATAAAAGACAAATGGAATACAGATTAGCCGTCCTAAGCGGCAAAATAGTGTTCAACTCTAGTTCCTCCCGGGCTATCCCAGCCGTGGCGGTCGAGTACGCTACATATGTACACATCGCCCTTGAAGCTCTCCAACTCATGTCTGGTATAACTTTTCGCTTCCCTTACCTGCACCACATAGCACTCGTGAGCCAAGCCTCAGCCAGAAAACTTAAATCAATAGGTACAAATGAGCAACAATATATAAATAGTAAACTTAAATCAATAAATTCAATCAGCAACAGGATATAAACAATAAGCTTAGTAGTAATAATCTGCTCAATCAAACACATAATCCAATATCAACAATCAATATAGTTAGTTAAGTGCAATCAACACTTTTTTTATTTGTATAACGTTCAGGCCCGACGCCCTTAGGCCGACTCCTTTGGTCTTATAGCTAACCCCGAAACGCTTAGGACGGGATGCATTTCACATGATTTCTATTGGCATCAGTGCCCTTAGGCCGACCTTCATAATAGATATAATTATATATATATATATATCTTGCACAACACGCAATCAGATGCAGCACATAAAAGCATGCACTACCGGATATTCTCAAATACAGTTATAGCCATATTATCACATATAGTCATAGTCACAGTCATACTCATATTTATTAATACAGGTTTGAGCCTTGATCACAACCTGGGTGTAGTTTTTATACCTTGAGTCCCGAGTTGAAAGTATAAAGCGATCCCGAGCACGATCCCTAAACTCGAGCCTTAGCGGTATAACCTAGTCACAACGCAATAATGAATAACCATCAAAACCTAAACCAATTAAAAGATTTGAAATAATATACTAGCCCTCGGGACCTCAAATTCAACTATACTAGGTAGGGGAATCCTTCTCGAGCCCTTAGGTTAGAGTTTTCGAGCTAAAATAAGTGTTTTGACTCTTTTTCTCAATTAGAGTCGCGGCTCAGGCCCAGGGGTCGTGGCATGCTATGAGTCAGAGAGCTCAAGGCTCTCTCAAGCCATAACATGTACACGGGCCGCGACCCTTCAAGAACAGTGTCGCAGCTCGAATCTAAAACCCAGATTTTCCAGCATTTTCACTAAGTTTTCCCCAAGCCAAACTTATCAAATTCCATCATAAACAAGAACCCAAGCCACAGTTGAGTCCCAATGCCTCAGTAATACTCTTAAGACAACACAAACATAGCAAGAGCTAAGCCAAAACTCTAGTCCAATGCATAATTCAATCACAAACCTAAAACCTCAAGAAAAGCTTAACTCATCAAAAATTCAGCAAAACAAAGTAAGTAAATCTTACCTTAGCTAGACAAATTCGAACCCGTAGTTGCACTCCTTACTTCCGAGCTTTAAGAATACTTCCATGCCCTCAACTCAAAGATTTCTTCTTCAAAAGTTCAAAGAAACTCCTAAGTTCATCAAGGGAAAGGAGAGAACCAGAGAGAACTAGATAGAGAGAGAGAGAGATAGAGAGATATAACTGAGAGATAGAGAAAGAGATTTCTTCAGCTAATCCTCGCGTAGCCCTATAAATTTCACGAATAATCCTGACATACCTAAATAATCATAAAATAATTTCTCATTACCCAATAAACCCCATCAATATACTAAATTACTGAAATACCCCTAGGTTCACCCCGAGCCGGGTATTTAACCCCGTTGTGCTATTTCGCTAATCCGCTCACTAGGATTGCCTTGGACCATACATCTCAAATATATCCGCAAAACACCGGGATCTCACTCATAACGCATACATAATACAAATATACCCTCAATAGGTCAAAAATTTCAAATATGCCCCAATTTACGAAAATGGACCCCGCATGCATATTTAACACACTTAAACATGCATAAATATTCACATTACCATATAAACCATTTATATCACATAATCGCACATATATCCAATTAATTTCACATATAAATCCGAGTATGCCCTCTTGACACAGTAATCAAGGAAGTCAGTCTTAATAGCAAATTTGAGATGTTACAGTTGTGATGCAACTTGGACCCTTAGGCATTCTTGAATTTTTTTATTAGGGCCCGGATTTATCAGGAACCCTAAGTGTGGTGAGAAATTTGGTGTGCGAACAATGACTAGGTCATTGGTTCCTGTTGTTGTGTTCTACTTTATGTTGCCAGATTGATTTACTAAGTGTTTTTGCTTACCTAGTTTCTCATGTTGTAGGTAAGGGCAAAGAAAAGTTGTGGCAGTGAGTGTAGGGGTCTGCTTGGGAAAGTGTACATGTGGCCTAACCTCTAGGGAGTCTTCACTTTTGAAATGATAGTTTTAATTATGTTTAAATTATTTTTGTTGCTACAATGCTTTTAAGTTTTAATGTAAATATTTTTAGTGTGTCCACATATTACGTTTAATAATTTTTTATATGGATTTTCGAGAATGGTTTAATGGTAAATATGGTTTAATTTATGCAAAATTAGTGTTAGTATTGTTGGTTTGTTACATGGGTACTCTTTGGAGAATGCCTCATAGAGGAAATTGCTGCTGCTACTGCCACTACTGCTAGTTGGCCTCCTGAATCTAATCTTGTCGTAGATCTTATCGAGGAGTTTCTTCCATGGCAGAAGTAGCCTAGCCTCTTTTTTTTTTTTTTTTTGCTTATTTTCTTTGTATAGTAGGCATGAAGGCCACATTTTTGGGGTACAAACAATTTACATGCTCGAGCCCCCGAGTAGTGTTGTACATATTCTCTTTTTGAATGGGTTTTATGCTCTACATCACTTTTTGTTTTTGCCTTTTACTTTCTTACACTTTACATACAACAATTCTTAGGCAACTCGAGACTTGTGTGCCCATGTTTTAGACAACTCAGGACTTGTGAGACCAAGTTTTAGACAACTCAGGACTTTAGAGCCCTTCTTCCAATCCTCGGGAACTGAGATTCATTTCTCGGGTGCTTGATCATCAGGAAGTAAGCTGAGTTCTCAGGCTTACGTTTGCAATATGGGACTATACTTTTTGGTGCTAGATTTACTTTAAGGTACCCCATATAGGTTCTTTAGGCCTCTCATTTCTCGTAAGCTTTGTGACACTAGGTTAACTCTAAGGTACCTTGTATAGGTCCCTCTTGTTGAGTTCCCTAGGTCTTACTTCTCATGGGAATTCTCGCAAGCTTTGTGACACTAGGTTTATTCTAAGGTACCCCTTGTAGGTTTCTCTTATTGAATTCCCTAGGCCTTAATTTGCGAGTAGCTATTCTCGTAGGATGACTTAACTCCTTGCTTATGGCCCCCAAGTCATGATCGGAGACCGAGGTCTATGTTCACTTTTCCAGATCTGCGAGTGAGTACATCCTCGAGTAGTAAAATTTAAATAAAATAAAAATACAAGCATATTTTTTTAATTTCATCTATCTTGTTTTGTGTACACGATTTTCATTAATTTCCAATAGGCTACATATGAGTAATAAAATGCAAAAATATATATTTGCTTGCAATACTAGAAATATCGGCAAAGGTGCTCGGCACTCCAGTCGTGAGAAATCAATTCCCTGTTAGTAGAGCCAGTTTGTATGCCTCAAGACATATGGTTCTATCAACTTGGTAAGGGCATTCTCATTTCGGGCTCAACACTCTAGCACTTGGATCCCGGGTTGTTATAAATATTCATCACAACACCAAGTAAAGTGTTACCTTTAGAATTGAAGTATTCGACAACCTTTTATTGGTAAGATGCTACTCCAAGTTGGGCACCTTCTCGGAGCTCTTCAACTAGGTCCAATGATTCTTAAAGTAAAGTGTGATTGGTGGTAATATCATACGTTGTTAGTCAGTGGGTGGAGATGGAAGCCTAAACTGGGACCATGGCTTCATACCCGTAGGCCATGGGGAATGGCGAATGGCGAATGGCTGATGGATGCCCTAGAAGTGGTACGATAACTCTATAGTATTCTAGGCAGTTCCTCGAGCCAAGTGCCTTTCGCTTGCTGTAGCCTTTTCTTCAAAGTTACATTCAACGCCTTGTTGACAACTTCCACTTGTCTATTTGCCTAAGGATGAAATACGGAGGAGAAGTTCTTGATGACTCCATGCCCCGCAAAAATTAGTGAATATAGCACTGTCAAATTTTAGGCCTTTGTTAGAGGCTATCTTCCTCGAGAGCCCGTAGCGGCAAACGATATTTTTAATAATGAAGCCTAGAGCCTTCTTGGAGGTGATAGTAGGGAGAGGCTCGGTTTCAACCCACTTCGTGAAGTACTCGAGTGCCATATTCCCGTGGGCAAGGAGCCTATCAGGTCAATGCCCTAGACTGTAAAGGGCCATAGACTTATCATCTGAGTATCGCTGACATTTGTCGCATCTCGAGGGATGTTAAAGTATCACTGGCATTTGTCACATCTCTTGACATAATCCAGCGAATCACTGTTTATTTTGGGCCATAAATATCCTTGTCGTAGATTCTTTTTGGCAAGGATTTGCCCATAGCGTGGTATTTGTAGAAGGCTTAATGCACTTCTCAGAATATGAGTTTTGCTTCCTACTCGAACACACATCGAAGTAATGGAAGTGAATATCCTTGCATGTATAATTTGATGTCCATGATCACGTACCAAGGAGCCTGATAAAGTAGAGGTTGGACAAGATATTTTGTTATTGGTGTCATCCAGCTATCCTGAGGTTGGACTGTTTCCATTTCCTCAAGCTCTATGATTCTTGGAGAAGTTAAGTAGTCAATTAGGACCGCATTGAGCATCTCCAAATACTTATAGTGGCTAACTTGGCTAGAGCATCGATAGTGGAGTTCTGCTCCCATGGAACTTGTCAGATGGTAAATATCTTCAAGTTATATAGCATTTCTTTGGTCTTGACTAGGTAGGCAACCATCTTGGTTCCTTGAGCTTGATACTCTCTGAGGACCTGGTTGACCGTTAGCTGAGAGTCTTTGTAGATTTCATAATACAGCTAAGATATCTTCATATTTAGCCTCATTGTTCGAGACGTTGAATAAAAATCTCAGGGCGCTGTGACTCTTGTGTCTCTCGGAAGATACCAAGATTATCCCTGGTCCAGCCCCATTTTCGTTGGATGACCCTTCCACATACAACTTCCATATGGTCCCAATGGGTAGGCCTCCTAGGGCCCTTTTTTTATCCTTGCACACTCCGCGATGAATTCCACAAATGCTTGTCCCTTGATGACAGTCCTCGGGCGGTACGTTATGTAGAATTGACTAAGTTGGAATGCTCATTTTAGGAGTTTCCCAGAGGACTATAGCTTCTAGAGGACCTTCCTAAGAGGTTGGTTGGTGAGCACATTGATGGGATGTAGCTGTAGCTTTCGCGAAGCTAACATTAAACAGTGAGTTAGCTTATCCATGAGAGGATATCTTGATTCTACCCCGAGGTTTCCTTTGCTGACATAGTAAACTAGATGCTAGGAGTGGCCTTCCTCATATACTAGTGCTACACTGATGGCATGCTCCGTGATGGATATGTAGAGGAGTAATGGTTTTCCATCTAAAAATTGTGACAATGTTGGAGGATTTTCCATATGTGCCTTAAGTTGTTGGGAGGCTAGCTCGCACTTTCCGGTCCACTCAAATCTTTGACCTCCTCGGAGGGTGTTGAAAAAGGGAATGCACTTGTTAGTCACCTTCAATACAAAGCAGTTGAGAGCCGCTATTCAGCCAGTATGACTATGCACATCCTTGTCTTTCTTGGGGGATGCCATCTCGATCAATGCTTAGATCTTCTCAGGGTTTGCTTCTATTCCTCAGGTACTCACGATGAATACCAAAAACGGCCCAGAGGCTACTCCAATTGTGCAATTTTTGAGATTTAACTTCATCCCAAACATGCAGAGGACCGAGAAAGCTTCTGCCAAGTAATTTACATGCTACGAGGATGTTTTGGATTTGACTAGCATGTCATCCACGTACACCTCCATGTTCTGACAAATTTGGTTCTTGAACATCTTGTTTACCAATCTTTGATACCTGGCTTCTACATTTTTCAAGCCAAATACCCATCATGCCTGCATAAGATCAGGCAAACACATCCTGGTTCTTGCAGAGAAAGCTCAGCACTGCTTCCTGGGCTTCCGACTCGAAGTTCTTCAAAACCTTAGTTTTCTTCTCCGGATTGGATTAATCAAGGATAACCTCTTCGATATCCTCTAAGGGCTCTATTTCGCTATCACCCCCAACTCGGGGGTCAAGTTCATTAGGTTTCTCTCTCTCTCTCTCTTCGAGGACCGCTTGGACGTACATCACCTCTGGAGGATGCTGCTCTGGATCTACCATCTCAATTAACATTATCATGCGCTTGAGGGATACATTGTAGCATAGACGGGCTTCTTTTCTGATCATCGTGGACTGTACAAATCCTTAATTTTGTGGGGGAATTTCATGCATAATTGTCTGGTGGAAGTGTCTACTCTAAACTCCTTCAAGGTCGATCGACCCATGATGGCGTTGTAACCGTATGAGTCGTCCACCACCACAAAATTGCACTACTTGAAGGCCTGTCTAGGTAGTTCTCCAAGTGTCACTGGCAGTTTGATCTGTCCCATTGGAATTAATCCTTCCCCCAAAAAGCCATAGGGTCAAAGTGCACGGAGCGAGATCAGTTGTTGTCAGTCCTCTACAATCTCCTCAAGGGGCTCTTTTTCCCTATTATCTCCAACTCGTGGGTCGAGTTCATTAGGTTTCTCTCTCTCTCTCTCTCTCTCTCTCTCTCTCTCTCTCTCTTTGAGGACTGCTTGGACCTCCATCTCCTTTGAAGGATGTTCCTCAGGATCTGCCGCCTCAATTACCATTATCGGGCACTTGAGGGATAGGTTGTAGCACTGACAAGCTTCTTTTTGATCCCCACGGACTGTACCAATACCTGATTTTGTGGTGAACTTCATGCATAACTGTTGTGTGGAAGTGTCTCCTCCTAAATCCCAGGGTTGGTCGACCCATTATGGCATTGTAAGAAGAGGAGCAGTCCACCACCACAAAATTGCCTTACTTGAAGAGTTGTCTAGGTACTTCTCCAAGTGTCACTGGCAGCTTGATCTACCCCATTGGAATTAATCCTTTGTTTGAATGGCCATATATGGTTAAAGTGCATGGGGCGAGATCACTTGTTGTAAGTCTTATTCTATCGAAGGCTTGTTTGAATAGGATGTTCACCAAACTCCCATTGTCAACCAAGATCCGAGCAACTATTTTGTTGGCAATCAGAGTCTCGATTACGAGTGTCTTCCTCTGTGAATGTGATGACTTTGTCCATCATTCGAGGCATCTGTGCTGGAAACTGGACTAGTGCACAAACTTCATCATTATGATTGAGGGCTCGTGCATATTTATTTTTGCGAACTCCTTGATGTTCGCCCAAGATGGGGTTCTCCTAAGATGGTCCCTATTCTTTCATTCACTGGAGGAGGACCTTGGCCCATAGGTTGTGGGACAGCGCGTACTTGGCCTTGGTTCTGGGGAAGTGCTCCCAACTGGTTTGAGGGTACAACCCCTAAATGAGCCTATGTAGGACAGGCTCCACCCCTGATATACTAGTGACGATGTCGCAACTTAATGAGATTTTCTATCTCATCACACGCATTTGTCTGCACTCATTGGTATTGTGACCAATATTATTGTGGAACAAGCATAATTTGCATGTGTCTCACTTTTTCCTCTTCCTCTCTAGACGGGATGATGCATCTGGTAGTGGATTTTTGGTTATGTAGTCAAGTGTATGTTTTCCCAAGTATCCAATAAGTTAATGTGCTCAGAATACTGGCCTGAATATTTTATTTCGGGTGCCTTCTTCATTTTCTTGGTTCCTTTACCTTTGCCTCTGCGTTTACTCCCACTCGGGCATTCACTAAGCGATGTTGATTGGGAGGGACCACCTACTCAAATATTGAAAGCAGGCAGATAAGCACTGAATCCAGTGGGTGCTACTTCGTACCTGGTGGGCATGGTGTTGTAGCCGAATTTCAAAGCAGTGCAGTTGAACTGCAGAGCACTCATAACACTCATCTATACGGGAGTGCCTGGCGAGAAATGGGAGTTGGGGGGTGTAGCCACTGGGATGGTAGGAGCTGGAATGGAGATTGGTCCTCCAAAATCCACAATTTAGGAATCTTCCCAGTGAATGTATTATTGGACTCGATGAATCGAATCATCGCGCTTATGTCATCCCAGAGCGGGTAACGTGGTCGAATACCAGGTTGTAAGAGTTAGGAATAGTGCCCTTAAAGAAATTGTAGTTGACAAATTTTTTAAATGAAATAAATAATTGAATTGAATTATTATATATATAGACTATATCCGATATTATATGATACTATTAAGTGAATATCAGAAAATTCCAAAGTTTATCTATGTGGTCTTAATCTCATATTGGTATGGGATGATCAAGATTAATATAATAAACTTAAATAGTTCGCAGTAAAATAAAGTTATGGAATATTTAGATTAATTACTGCTAGTACGGTCCACTAGTATTATGAATACATGTGACCTAGATCTGGGTTACTAGTGTAGTAGGACACTTTAGTGGAGGTACTTTGCATGCTGAGAGTATGTAGAACTAGACTAGAAGTGATTTGTTAGTACTTGTTTAAACACGGTTTCATAGTATCAATCAAATACATCAAACGATGATCATATACACGATGATCTTAATCCTGAGGTTACTATGAACTCCTATATATGTCATTTGATCCTTTGATTCATGCGTTAAGATTTTTCAGAATGATCAGGCTAAGAGCAAATGTTTTGGGGACTCAATGATGTATATGGCTGGGGACGTAGTTTAATAGATATGGAATCTATACCTTCTTATTGATTGAATAATGGTTCCCTGTTGGGTTGAATTTTGGAACTGAAAAGGTTATGAGCGCTCACGTCGCAAACTTGTTGGGACACAACCTTTACTAGTAAAGTCAATGGTACTCTAGGAACAAGATATAACTAAATGGATAAAACTGTAATTTTATTCCCTTTTAATTATGAACCATTAATAGAAGATTAACCTTGAATGTAATGATTATATAAATGGACACTTTATTCTTAATAAAGTAATCATTAATTGTATGTCTATAATTATCAATAGTTCAATCTCATATTTTTAGTGGAGTAATCATGAGATTAATAAATATGATTATTTAATCAAAGAGCTTTGATTAATAATGTAATATTTATTGGAGCTTGATATTATAGGTCTATAGGTCCCCTGGGCGGCTCTATCAACACCATATCAAGGTAAGAGTTGATACAAGGGCATACCTGTAATTTGGGAATTTGAGAATGATTTTATTCTTTGGGTCAAGTATACAATTATATGATAATTGAGGTTAAATATTTAATATAGAATTAATTATTAAATTTTAAAAATATATTTATTAATTTAAATATATAAAATTTCGAATTTCATATATATAAATAAATAAATAAAATTTTGAAACTAATTATTTTATTTGAATGGGAGAAATAAAATTAGTAAGTCAAAAATAATTTATTTATTTAGTGAATTTTAAAAGATGATGATGATGATGATGATCAATTTGAATTTAGAATTTAAATTTTGAAATATGGTTGTCATTTTTTCCTTAAAAGATAAACAACTTATTTTGTGGGAGATTGATTTTAATTAAATAATTAAATAAAAGAAAAATGAAAAATCCTTGAAAAGGGAATAGTAGTACACGCCTCACATAGTCCAAGGATTGTGCCATGCGTGTACTAATTGTACTGATATTGTATCAGTGTAGTTTCTATTTTATTTATTTAATTTTTTAATAATTTTAAATAGTTTTTTAAATATGGTAAGTTAGACATTTACCTAAAATCAAATCCTATTATCATTATATTACTATTATTATTAGGAATAATAAGGTAACATAAATCTCTTTATATATGATATTGAAGAAGAAGAGAAATATAACAACAAAATACATTAGATTCAACAATACACAATTCAGAATAGTTCTCGGAGGTTTTTTTTAGACAAGAACTCTCTCTCTTTCTTCTTTTATATTCTAGTCATTCTCACACCATAATCCAAGTTATCATGTGTTGAGAAATACTTGTGATTCCTAAAATACAAACTCATGTTCTCTATGTGCCCACACACATTTTGAGGTGTAGAGAACACTCCGGAAGATCATGGTTTGAGTGCTCAAAACTTTGGATAGGAAGATCGATAAAAATATGAAAAGACTCAAGGACACTTGATAGGCTTCAAGAGGTAAAAGTTTAGGTTCTTGATTTTTTTTGTTTATATATTATATATATAAAAATATATTGTATATATATTTGTTGCATGATTAATAGTATAGTATGATAATGTTTCTGGATTGTTTTCTTGGTCATATAAATTTTTTATATGATTATTAAAAAAATTTGTGTGTTTTTGTTCTGTTGTTTCATAATAATAATAATAAAACAACAACGGGCCCACCACACACAAGTTTTCGCTGTGTGCTCTGATTGGTTTTCCAACAGTAATGACATAAGCTGCTAACCATCATTGACCTTCTTGGTCCACGCATATTCATCCTTAAATTATTTAATATAAGCTTTGAGGGTCTCGAATGACCATGCTTGATGTTAACAAAGGCGCTGACCTTGAAGCTAACCTTCCAGACTACTATGAACTATCACTGAAAGTTAGAGGACAGTTGGTACCAGGAATCAATGGAGCCTAGTCTGTTTTGCTTGAACCATTCATCAGCTGCTCTTGTCAAGGTTAGTGAGAAGCAGTGACATATTGTGTCTTCAGACATGCGGTGCACAGACATCAACCAATTGAACTTAGAAAGGTAGTTGGATGGGTCCGTCATCTCACTATACGAGGTAATGTATAGAATTTTAAAGCCTCCGGGCAATGGGGCGTCAACTATTTTCTGGGCACATGCCTCTCCATCTTCGTCCTCAGAGTCTGAGTCATGGCCTGCTTTTCAGCAATCTTAAGCATTTTCTTCTTCTAACTCTCAAGCTTTTCTTGGAGAAGATCGTTGTTGTCATTGAGTGCCAAGTATGCCCTTGGTCAAGCATTGTTTATTTTCTCTGAGAATTCAGGTTATCTGAGAGGTCTTGTTGAGGGTATCTCCCATGGAGGTCCTCAGGCCTAGCCCTGTTCTTGAGAGCATTAAGATTGTCTCGCTAGTCAAGCTACGCGCGCCTATGGAAACTATCCTCGGGGAATCCTACTTCTGTTTCCTCATCAGACTCGACATAGTTGTTATTTACTGAGACGTTGGTGCGGCGTCCTTGGTCCATGGAAACCTCTATGTTGGCGTTGTGTCTTGGGTTTCACTGAGGCTGCTGGGGCACAAAGGGCTCTCTTTCTCGAGGCCTGTTACAATTCCTCCCAATGCGCCTGGACGGAATGCCCTGGGCTAATTCGACATTGTGGGCCTAGGGGTCTCCTTGTACTCCGTGGACTTCATTAGGATCACGCACCGTCCTTGGAATGTTAAAAGGCTTAGAAGCTCTTCAGGCTATTTTCCTCTTTTGGGGAGCCTTAGCTCTTTCTCCCAGTACAAGAGTTGGGTGCACCGGTGGTACTCCAACTGGGAGCACAAGTGGAACTGCAGCTAGATGTTCTTATTCCACGTCAGCGGGTCATGCAGGTGGCACGCCAGCTGGCTGCACAGGTGGTATTTTGACTTGGGGATCTAGTTGCAGTCCTTGGGCTGCCAGCGTGGCCCTCATGGCATTGGCCACATCTTGCAAGGGGACGGTGTTTCTTTTTTGTGCCTCCATTTCTCATTGCTGGGAGGCAATTTAATTATCCAAAGTTGCCACTTCTAGTGGCTCTTCAGTATAAGACGGCATTGAGTAGTCACTATCCCCATCGTCTCCCTTGTATCCTTCATTGTCAGCCACCACCAAAATGGTTGAAGGAGGTGGGTGAACCTGTTCTCCTTCCATGGTGGCGAGGAGGTCTTCATCATGGAGTGTTCAGCGAATGCTCACCATTATTGAAACTCTTGCTTTCTTAAAGCTCTCAATGAAAACACGAAAATGTTTACTAGTTTTTTTCCTAACAACTAATTAATAGAAGAGCTTAAGTAAAATGAAAGACGGACATATATTTTTATGTGGTTAAAGTTTTTAATTAACCCTAGTGTACAAGTCACTTGTATTAGGATGAAGAACTTACACGACTCAAGCTCTCTTGGGGTTTACAGGCAGTGTTTGTACTCATTTTGAAAACTAAAATTTGGATCATTTAAAATGTGTGCCCTAACCCTATTTATAGACAGCTAGGAAAATTATGCTTTTTATTTGGAGTTGATTACAATTATCATCTCTTAATGGAGGTTTATTACAAAATAAATACACATTCTATTATTAAATAAGCTCAAGGGCCCCAACGTATCTCGGTGGGCCCAATACGTGGAATTTAAGCCCACTACTTTATTAGATAAAATTCCCATGACACTGTCAGAGTGGTAGCTGCACGTTTTTCAATGTCTGGTGGCACCGTGGGACATCCTTTTTGTTGCTTGTATGGAGTCGACATTACAATCCATGTGACAGTCAGTGTTAGAAGGTTGTTTGTGATCCAGGGTCGCTGTGCTGGACACCTAGAAACTATCCTCCTGGTCCGGAGAAGGGTTCTTGCATGCCTGGAGGAGAAAATGATGGAGTTGGAGATCTCGTTGTGAGACTTTGAGCATTATCCTTTGATAAGGTCCTGGGAAGGTAGTGCTTTCTGGAGGACTTACTTCTCCGGTGGTGGTGAACCATGATGATGACTGGTCTTAACTCTCGTAGAGCTTTAAACAAGCTTCGAGGAACATTAACCAGCCTTCGTGAAGCCCTAACTAATCACTCTTAATTTGTGCCACGTGTTACCCGATGAAAACACGGTCACCAATGACTATTTTTGTGTGTTATGTTATTACTAATTAGGTCATTTTAGGTGGGTTTTGGGTTATTTTTGTAAAAAATTTAAAAGAGGGTATATGTGTGGTAATATGAGGCTTATAAATGTTATACTTTTTACTCCAAAACATCACACACACCTACATGGTAAGACATTTTAATTTAGCGGGACTTAGCTTACATTAATGTCATCAGTTGGAGAATTTTGCCACATAGAAATGTGTGTAATATTTTGGTGTAGAAAATGTGTATGCATATATCATTACTCTTCTTTGAGTTTACCTCATATTTATGTACGGGGGATAATTGTAATATTTTAAAAATTATATTTGATCAAATTTCTTTTATTTTAATCTTTTGAACTTCACTTTTATATATATATATATAAAAGAAAATAAATTACATAAATGTAGTCGTATACATATATTCTAATGGTTTTGCAGTACTTTTATGCCAAAACAGTCAATATCAAATGCTGCGGTGAATGGTGCTCGAGTAAAGTAGGTATCAAATCTAACCTAAACAAGAAAAAAATATATACATCTGGCTTTTTGTTGGTACATTTGATTATTATAATATAATTATGTATACTTCAGAATACAACGTACCAGTGAGTTAGAGTACACACTAATGAATAAAATTAATTGTATTAGGTTCATAGGTTGTTCATTCTGACTAAACTTCATGTGCTAATATACAAAGGTTAGCTTCCAACCTACCATCATTTGCGGACACAAAAAAATACAAAATAAAATCAAAATAAAGAGAAAGAAATATGGAAGGAAGAACGCAGATGATGATCATGAT